>NW_025091185.1:0-127930 GCF_016509475.1 Prionailurus bengalensis | reverse complement strand
TAAAGAGACATGTCGTTTCTATCTCGTACCAGCTGCATAAGAAATAAGGCACCATGATCTGAGCACATTCCTGGGTGGCTTTTTTATATGCCACCTCAAAATTATAAGTTACGTTGGCTACTTGGATAACCTGAAATGGCTGTCTCCTCAAAATCTACACATGGAGATGGGGCGCCTGGGTGGCTCAGTCACTTAAGCGTCCGACTTCAGCTCAGGTCATGATCTCACAGTTTGTGAGTTCGAGCCCCATGTCGGGCCCCGTGCTGACAGACAGCTCGGAGCCTGGAGACTGCTTCGGATTCTCTGTCTTCTCCTGTCTCTGCAGCATCCATGCTCATGCTCTGTCTCTCTCTCTGTCTTTCAATAATAAAGCAACATAAAAAAATTAAATAAAATCTACAAATGGAAAATGAGGTCCACTCCTTAAACTTGTTTACAAACAAATCTAAACAGCTGATTTCCGGAAGAACAATAAGGCCTTTATTAGAGTTGCACTACATTGTTTCCAGGATCTTGCATCTTGCTCTGTGCTGAGCACCCAGCACCCTGGCCCGAGGTGGGAGACCAGTGCACCCTGATTGGTCCTCTGAGAGTTCTGCTGCCAGGGGTCTAAGGTTCGGGTTGGGGGGGAGAAGGGGGCGGGCAGGGTTTCGGGGAAGAGGTGGCCAGGTTGCCCCACCCAGGCTTTCTGGGGCCTCAGCTCCCAGGTTGTGCGGGTCACTCCAGGCAAACTGCCCAGGCCCCCAGGGACCAGGCTCAGAAACAGCATACCGGCCTGGGAGATTTTCACAGTGTTTCCATCAGCTTTCCACTCCAAGTTTCTTTAGCTGATAGTTAACACCAGATATTTTTACTCTGTTCACACTGCAGAAGAAAGCATTTCTTGCTAGAAAAAGTGTAGTTAAGGTGAGTCATTAAAATACAATGACAATTGCTGCAAATTAAGTCTGATTATATCAAAACCATGGGTGTAGAGCTAAGGGACATTCGTAAAGGATAATGCAGGCTGTGTCACGGTGATTTTGCAAACGTGGTAAAATCCTTTTCTCTGTCAGGGTTTCTTAACAAACAATTAAACAATGATGATTACAATACGTGCACAGGTTATAAAAGCCCTGTATTTGTCGTAGGATTTATACATACAACCATGAGAGTACATACACTTGAAAGACTAAACTGAGATATAACAACATCAATTGATTCCAAAGGATATTTATAGCCCGGATATACATGAAAGTAACGAACTATCTATAGGGAGTGACAAAGTTACAGAAATGTACGAAACATTAAATGCTAAATGAGTTTCTCGATCCTATTCACGAATTTTTCAGTAATTAAATACTGTAATAAAATATCTCAGCGTCCATATAACAAGGATTAACAGATGAAAGATCTGGTTGAAGTTTCAAATGTAGTCACTGCTGGGCTCTGCGTGCTGCAAGACCATCGGTAGAAGCAGTGTGGGTAAACTGCAAGATAAAGGAAAGAATCAGTCTTAAGACATCAGCCCGAAAAGCACCTTCCAGGGCCCCAGGTGGGGCCTAGCACGTGCCCCCCCTCCCCAAAGACCTTCCTGGCTGAAGAGATTTGAGAATCTAGAGAACATATGAAGCATTTTGCATTACCAATGAGAATTATTCGATTGAGTTCATACTGGCTTAAGACTGAAAGTTACCAAATTAAAAAAAAAAAACAAGATGAAGGAATCAATCAACTATTCTTTTTTTTTTCAGGATTTTAAGTAATCTCCACTCCAAAATGGGGCTCAAACTCACTACCCTAAGTTCAAGTGTCATAGGCTCCACCTGGCCTCCAGCCAGGAGCTCCCAACAATCAAACACTGTGGCTGAGACAGGAAAACAGAATGAGAGGAGAACAAAGCCCACCCCCCGAGGCCCTCAGATCAGGGAGAAGAGGCTGGGCTCCGGGGCCCACACCCGAAATCTCCAAGTTCAAACTCAGCCCCTCAGAGGGCAATGTGCTTCCACTTTTAAAAGCTAATCTCTCAACTGAGAGGCCACCAGCGTCACTCACGTGAGGACTAGAATCCTCTTGGGCCTGGTTCATTCAAGAAGGTGTGCGTAAAACAAGCCAGCCAGGGCCTGCTGACCTAGGAGCTCCACCAGACCAGGCAAAGGCCAGTGCCACTTGCTCCCGAACGACCGGGAAGGTCAGCTCAGACCTGGAAAATCTCCTACTGCTTCGACAGCAATCCTGCCTCCCTACCACAAAAGACATTAGCAGACACTGAAGCCAAACTTCTTTTTTTACGAAAAGAGTGGAAATACAGTTTTCTCCGGAAAAACTGAGAACACACCAACCTCTTAAGTGTAAGCACACAAACACCAGAATCCTCTTAGCAGGTGTAGAGAAGCTCGTGTGTGTGTGTGTGTGTGTGTGTGTGTGTGTGTGTGCGTGTGTGCGTGTATGTGTATGTGTGTGTGAGTCTGTCTATGTGCATCTGCGTGTCTGTGTATTTCTGAAAGTCCCTAAGTGAGCCTGCTGCGGCTGTCCTGGCTCACATGGACATTGCGCAGACAGGACACAGGGGTGTCCGACTGTGGCCTGCATGGACGGTGCCCTCTACTCACCAACAGGAGGTGTCGGCAGGATTAAGACATGACTGCCTGAATCTAGCCTCTGTGGTGCAGATACTATGCCTGCTCCAAGCAACACAAGGGGCAGCGTGCAAATGCAGCATGCGGTTAGTCTTGAAATAGCACATGAGGGCACAAATACAGCCACACACATTCCAAACCACAGCAGCAACCACTGAGGGCTCCCGGGGCACTTCTGAGTGGGGTTCTCTCCACCCGCAAGCAGCCGGGGGAGTCCCCGGGAGTTCACTCTCAAATAGCAATGGGGCAGTAGAGGCCATGAAAACACTTTCGCCGTGTCCATCTGCCATCTTGTGAAAGAGGGGCCAGGGCTGCCCATCACATACGTAGCTCTGCAAGTGTCGCTCTGAGGCTGGTCCAACGCTCTGAGGACACCCACGATGCCTAGTTGTAGTAGTTGAGAGAATACGCTAATATTCCATCAGATAGAAAAGTTAAAAAAATCTCTTTCACTGTGAAACTTTGATAAGCAGAAGTGAGGAGTAACCTTAGATCATTTGAGCCTGAGCATGCCATAGCATCTGAACGCCTTGTTACATATTAAGTCGGCCATTCTCCATCAGTGTTCACATTCCAACCCAAGAGCCTCCCATACCTCCGCCAAGAGGCTGGGGCAGAGCAGCACGTCACATACAGACCAGCAGCATCTTCTCTGGCTGCATAGAGGACAGAGAGGAAGTGACCCAGAAGCCTGCAGGGAGAGTCTCTGCTGACCCAGCAGGTAAGTCAACAGTGTCTTGATCTACATTGCTATCTCTAAGAAGGTGCCCTCCTGAAGCTTCTATCATCATCCTGGGAAATTACAGGACACATTGTGAAATGAAAACCAAAAATATATAGTAAGGTTACCAGCCCTTTAAAATGACCTCACTCTGCAAGTTTGTTTACAGCTGTTTACCCCCATTCCTGACAGCCATTGGGGGCCCCCTGCCCAGACGGCCGCCCCAGGCGGTAAAGGGGGGCAGGGCCATATTTGTGCCAGGACCCTGACCGGGCACAAGTCAGGACAGTCCTGGGCTGACTGGACCTGCCGCACTGTCTTTGTGAAATCACCTTCCTGCTATACAAGATACTACCTTTTTGTTTTCAAAACAGTCTTTAAGCTGCGGACAGTGCTACACGCTAGGACAGTCCCACCGCACCCTTTCACGTGTCCTATTCTCGTCACACTCGAGTGTTCTTATGGCAACGAAGACAGTCTTAAGTAGTGGTGTGGGAGTAAATCAGTCCTGGTGTTGTATAAGGAGAAATCAACACTTCGTGTCTTTTTAAATAAACGACTGTAACCTTCCCCCAGAGCACAGGGCCCTGGACTGCAGAGAGACCTCCAGCCGCCCCCAAAGGCAACTTACAGGCTCTATTGCCAGGCTGCCGTCAATGTGTTATGATGTGAAAAATATTTCTCAAGACTATCAAAAGTCAAATACCAAAAGGAAAGAAACCAAACTCCTCACCTCTGGTAAAATATTGGTTTCTCAATAGCTCGTTGGTTTGGGTGTTTTTTACGTTTTTGCAGGTACATTTATGTAGTTTTGAAAGAGACACAAACAGTATGAGTTGTGGAAGGGCAGAGGGCTAGGGAGAGAGAGAATCCCAAGCAGAATCCCCATTGTCACCGCTGAGCCCAACGGGAGGCCCAAACTCACGAAGTGTGAGATCATGACCTGCGCTGAAAGCAAGACTCAGATGCTTAAATGATTGAGCTACCAGGCACCCCTGTTTGTTAGATTTTCAGAGAGAGAGGGAGAGAGAGAGAGAGAGAACGATTGTGTGTGAGTGAGATAGGGGCAGATAGAAAGGGTGACAGGGGACCCAAAGCAGGCTCCACGCAGACAGCAGCCAGCCCAATGCTGGCCTCAGACTCACAAGCAGTGTGATCATGACCTGAGCCAAAGTCAGACACTTAACCAACTGAGCCACACAGGCGCCCCGAAGCTCATTTGCTAATAAATTAAGAGCTAAGCTTAACTTGTAAGGTAAAATTATCTCCGCATTTGGAAGAGTAGTCTGGTACATGATTCCTACAAACATAATAATCTACGTTCCTGTTTTTTTTTTTTTTTGATTTTACTTTTAGGAAATCTCTACCCCCAACACAGGGCTCAAAGTCACAACCCAGAGATTATGAGTCACGCTGTCCTCTGACTCAGCCAGCCAGGCATCCCCAAATATAATACTTAACAGTTAACGCAAATTTAGAGATCATTAGGCTGAAAACTTATTTCACCAACCCTTTGGTCAGTCCCCATGACCAAAAGGTGGTTCAACTCCCATTCCAAGATAGTACGAGGCTGAAGTCACGAGCCAACACCCCAAAAGTTATGTCAATCTAAAGGATGACAACATATTGCAATAGCGTCGAAACCAAGACTTCAAACTCAAAACAATACCCATTGAATCCTAATAGTGTATTTTCAATCAGAGATGTTAATGTGGAGTCCATTAATGGGCTTGATTTACTTATCTTTGAGAGGCAGAGAGACAGCATGAGCAGGGGAGGGGCAGAGAGAGATGGAGAGAGAGAATCCCAAGCAGACTCCAAGTTGTCGGCACGGAGCCCGACTTGGGGCTCGACGCCACCAACTAGGAGATCATGACCTGAGCCCAAAGCAAGGGTCGAGCGCCGAATCATCTGAGCCCCCCAGGAAGCCCACAGGAATGGGCCTTTGGGGAGAGGGGTCCATGCTCTCCGGGAAATTAGACAAGGGTGCCGTGGAGGGGGGTTTGCAGTGGGGACACTGAGGGCATTCCCAAAGGTGTACAGTGTTCTGTAGAAGGATCAAAAGATTCCTGATTCTCCACTGAGCCCATGAGTCAAACAGAATTCCACAGGGAAATCAGAAACAGAAGCCATGAAACTTCCACGTGGCACACGAAGCAAGAGTGTTTCTCTCTCCACATAAGAGCTAAACGCACGCCAGTCTCCCGAGCCTGTGAGGGGAAGGGACAGGCAGAGCTCAGGCAGGAGGAGGCAGCACCGAGGACTCCGTGCCGCGCAAAACAGACCGGGTTTGGGGAGAGAGGACTAGCTGTGCGGTGAAGCTACGCGCTGCCTTGCTCCAATACAGGTTGCGGGGTCTCCAGCAGGAGAGCAGTGGGCGGGTGCAGACGGCCCGGTGTCACCTGTGTGTTCTGGGTCGGGATCTGCACCAGAAGCGCCAGGGCGGTGACATCGAAGGTCCCGTCTAAGGCCATCAACGTGCCGTGAACGCCACCGTCTACGCGATTGTTGGCCTCCTCTTTAAGGCCAATCGATAGGACCCAGCGAATCACCGGGTCCTTCCTCCAAACCAGCACCTCTGCCGACAGTAAACACCCATGGCCACGGTGGCTGCCGAAAGCTCTCTCCATCACATCCACACCCTGTGATGCAGGACAAGGATCTCCGCTCTGTGCCCCAAGCCTATGCTTCAGCTGCACACTCCGGGTGTTCTGGAAAACCTTCCTCCCGTCAGACAACACTGTTGGCCCCGAGCCTGGGCACCTTGTCACTTCAACACAAACGTCTCAGTTCTAATCGCAAAGCCCGCTTTGTGGACTCAGTTGAAAATCAGAGAAACCTGCAAAGACTCCCCAGCATATGAAGAGACTGTGACGGGACACCTCACTTTCATGCAAAGTAATAAATATTGCATCTCCTTTAGGAGACATCGAAAAATCACCAGATGATTCACTAGTTACTTCTGGTGAAAGACTGCTTCTGTCAACTGTGAAGAGATTTAAAATGAAGTACACAGTACAGGAAACACATATACCCAGTTCATTTCCAAGGTCTTTCACTAGGTAAAATAACAGTTGTTCAAACACATGGACACGCTTAAAACACTTACAGATCGTGATTACATTTCTCTGTAAGAACTCTGTAAGAACTCTGTAAGAACTCTGAGACTCATTCTCCTGAGGCGGACATTGTCAACACTAGGCACCTTTCGTGGAGCCTTATGGGGCTCTACCTCACCGCCACCTCCCTGAGAACTTCACTCCTCATAGCCCACTGTACCCAGAAGCCTTACCAGAAACAGTCGGTTAACACATATTTTATAAGTGACGTGTATATGCTGTATTCCTTCATAAAACAAGGTAAATGTGATTAAGAAAACCATAAAGAGGGGAAAATACGTTTACAATACTCTACTGCATGGAAACACATAACTTGCATACAAGTGGACCTGATCTTCAAACCCTGGCTGTTCAAGGGTCAACCGTATGTTTCTGGGACTGGCCATGCATGTCCACAGAGACCACAGTATGATCCACTCTCAGACACTGCGTTATACCTATGGTAACCCAGAAGCCAAGTCAGCGATTTGAACATCTCAGCCCCGGAGAAAGTCACCTACACACACTCTGTGAAACTGAATCAAATGCTGGGGCAAACGACTCAATAAACGCTGTCCTCATATGACCAAGTACTTAAACCGTACCTCCCGAAGATGACAAAAGAAACGTAGGAAACACAGTGAAATGTTTTGGCCAATTTTGTGACCTCTGGACTTACAAGACATACACATTTCTGGGAGCAGTGGGTGTGAGAGCCAGAGGGCACTTTCACGAATCTTAATGTTTTCATTACAGAAAGTATAAGGATGTGGAAGAAAACACACCGGCAACATCTAAGGGACCGAATTTTCCCAGCATGGTTCCAGGAGCAAAAGGCCCTGGAGGCCTTTTTATGTCCGTGGAGGACATAATACTGCTTTGCAGCTATAGAGTCTATTGAACAAACGAACAGCTACTGCTTTAAAAACAGGTACAGCTGAAAAGTGCTCAGCAAGGTGACAAGAAACACAATGCTTATTTTTTAAAGTTTTTGGTGTTTTTCAGCTTGTCCGCCCAATTTGCTGAGTCCCAGGGCACCTTGGGAAGGGTTTTCAATTCAGTGGCTCCAATCCAGTGGCTGTGGGGAAGCAGAGTGATGAAATGGGAGGTGGGGGGTGTCCACAGCCACGTGAGGTCTCCCGACACGGGGAGGGGTCTGCAGGCAGAGAGACCACGGATCTAGAGGAATGAGGCCAGTAAGACCACCCACACGCTGGAAACACGCAGGGGACACCAACCTGGTCAGGCAGGCTCGTCGCTAGCGTGGCTGGGGTGGACCTTTTGTCTTCTGGTGAGCAACCAGCGGATGGATTTTGTGATGCCCTTCTTCTTGGGGGCGTTGGTCAGTGAGTCCTGGCTATTGCTAGTTTTGCTGAGGCTGCTCAAGGGGCCATCCCGAGAGCCTGGGGATCTGGGGGACGCACAGGAGAGCATCTTCCACGCGTGCTCGTCACACGACACACCGCCCCACGTGATTAGAAGCACAATCCCCCAGCTTCTAGGGAGGGCTGCGCCCTGGGAGCTGACACTCTCTCCCTCCCAAGTATATCTGGAGTCCAAGCACCTTGGGTTGAGAACGCTCGGCACCCCACCCTGGCCGTGACCCGGGAGCACGGAGGACATGCACACCTGAGCCACCCCAGGACGTGGTGCGAGGAACAGAGAGGCTGCTGGAGCTGCCTGGTGGGGGTGGGGGGAAGAGAGCATGGCTCCTGACAGCCCCACAGGGCACAGTGCGGCCCAGGGGAGGAGCCCTAGGGAGCATGTCACCCAGGATCCACCGGGAGGAAAAGGGAGGTCTCAGGACGGCTGGTGCGTAGGATCTGAGCAAACGAGGCTGCCCTACAGCCACCAGCATCACAAGACTCTGGTCTTTTCCCCCTGCCTTTTGCTCTGCTGGCCACACCCAGGGCACCCAGGCAGGTATCCCAAGAATGACGTGCACGTAAACTCGGTTCATTGGCCTCTCTTTGGAATCGCTGTTCCGACCCTTTCTCCCCCATGTAGAGATCAAAGGTTTCTCAGAGCTGAAAACCAGCGCACAGGCATGTCTCCTACGATGCCTGTGCCCCTTACTTTGTGGCGTCCCTGATGTCCTCGTGGCTGGCCTTGTGCAGTGCCCCTTGCTGCAGCCTGTCCAAGCTCAGGGACCTCTGGGAAGAAGGAGCTGACGGTACACATCGTGTCCTTGCCGTGCTATCTTGTGACTCTTCCTCCAAAGGCAGCAACTGTGGGGTGGAGAGGAGAGTGACATGAGTTCACCGTGCACCCAGACAGAGGAGCACACAGCCCTGAAATCACAGGCAGCAACTCATTTGAAAAGCTATGAGCTGTGCTTTGTGCAGCGTCCAAAACGACTTCCTAGGATCGGCCTAACGCCAGGCGAAAGGGTGGATTCGCGTCCGGGCAGTGGGCCCACTGAGACCCCCAGCCCATCTGCACCGAGGGGTGTACCCTCCCCAGGACCTCCCACCACCAGGAGCCTGGCCACAGAAGGTAGAGGCGGAGACCCAAACCATGTCACCATACACCACGGCCAGCTGAGAAGGAAGGTGTTTGTTTCCTGACGCCATTCAGGGCAAACCCTGGTGAGCACGGAGCCCTCCCATGCACGATTGTCCAAAGCTCTTTGTTTGGGGGAAGTGGAGCGAGCTTGTGGCCTAATCCACTGTCACCTCTGGTGGCGATGCAAGGCTGGAATCTACGGGGACGTGTGTAAAGTGACAAGGCACCCAACCCCCTGACCCCACACTCGGGTCTGACTTCTGCTTCTCGGGGACATTTCGGTTGATGTTACAAACTGATGGACTCATCTGCAGCTTACAGACAGTCTGCTCGACACGGTGGAGACACAGCGTCCCTTGGCTGCCGTCACGACAAATGAACCCCTTCAGACTCCATTTTTCCTTGTGTGACAGGCTGTGGGTCTGCGGCTATGTGGCTGTGGGCCCTGGAAAGGACCGTGGGGCCACGGACCCGCCAGCGTTACGACCCTTGACAGGTCCTGGTGGTGAGGCAGGGCCGGATCTCACGAGACACACGTGTAGGACTGGTGAGACAGGCACAGCCAACTGGGTTTGTACCAGGGCCTCCGAAGCTGCATGGGGCTCGGGACACCCATGGCGGTCAGCACCAAGTGGAGCTGAGCTCAGGGAAGACACAAGCTTAACCAACAGCTCCAAAACACCTGCCTCCTCTCCTGATTTCCTGACAATCATCAGACAACAAAAGGCTACCTTAACAGGCTACAAATTATCCACATAAAACCAAACAGGGTCAGACTGGCTCAACACAAGTAGGTTTCATACCCAGGTGGAAGCAAGGATATGGAGAAAACAAACCCAAAAGGGAACAGGACAGGGAGCCACACTAGCGACCAGGCTATGAGGTGAGCAGAGACGGAGGGTTCCGGGAGCACACCCTCCCCTGTGTCACAGCGCAGTCCACACACAGGCCCCCGCCCAGCACTGGGTCCTGCCAGACTTGTGCCTATGGGCCATTTCAGTCTCAACCAAAACGGGAGGCTCCCGCCAGGCTGGGAAGTGCAACGCCCGTGCTGGCCCTGTCTGCATGGACCTGACGCCCACTGCCCGTACACCTAGACTTCATCCCCCAAAACCTCCAAAGAGCCCTCCAAGTAACCATCAGTGAGCTGCGGGAGCAGGCCGTCCTGCCTGGGTGTTCATCACACGACCCTCTGTTCCTTGAGAAAGTCTTGCTACCGAAGAAAAGGCAGCACGAGCCAGCAGAATGCAGGGCGTGCTCTGTGCCCCGGCGCCGATGTGAGCTCCTGATCTCTGAGGACCGTGCACCGAGGGGCAGGGTGTGGACACCCCAGGGCCATGAACCTTTCGCTGTCCTCCCTTACCAGGAGACCAAAGCAGGAAAAAAAGACGGTGATGAATACACCCCGGTCACAAAACAACCAGGGACCGAACTGGCACTTGAACGCAAGAATTCAACTGAACGGACACACCGTCTGTGCAGTGGAGGGGCTCCCCCAGCTGCCGCCCAGCTCTGTATCAGAGGCACGGCCCTGTCAGCGCATGGCTGGGAAGGTCTGGGATGGGGGTCCGGTCCAGGGAGCAAGGCATCCCAGTTATGAGGCGGACTCTCTGGTCGAGGGTTCCGTCCCGAGGCACGGCGCTTCCCCATGAGAATGGGCACACCCACATCATTGTCCTCTGGACACAGGAGGTGGCCTGTCCCAGCAAGGGCACTGTAAATGGGAGAAGGGCGCCCGAGCAAAGGTGGGGTACGTGGCAGAGTGGTGTCGTGGCCAGTGTTTGCCCTGCAAAGTGTCCTCATGCACAGGACCCAGGCTCTCAGGCTCTGGTTGCACATCTGGAAATGGGTAACCACACAAGCTGTGGCTCGCGGGGATGTCTGTGAGGGCCAGGTCACAGGATCCTAAACCACTGCACACACCAGGTGGCGAACCCTAAGAGCTCTCTGAATGCTGCTGGCTACGGCTGTCAAAAGTGGTGATCTCGAAATCGAAACTCTATGCCTCTGCTTCAGTAATTTCTCTTCCTAGAAACTTCTATGTCTCATGGAACTAAGTACGCAGCGCAGCGAGCAAGACACAAACGAGAGACAACGGTGAGCTCTGGTGGCCGTCGCAGGTACCGTGGAAACCGCACGCCGCGCTCGAGCTCCCAGTGGCTCCTGTACTTCCCCGCACACGCCAGCCGCTCGTCCTTACCCAGCTGTGGTGCTCACTGTGAAGAGACGGGCACTCTCCCCCACACCACACACAAACACAGCTAGGTTGCACTACGAAACACTTTCGCTTTCTCCGATGCTTCCTTACATCACTAGGCTGACAGAGGCATGCAAAGAAAGGAAGAGAAATCAGATTTACTGCACACTTGGAAGCTACAATTTCCAAGACCAAACGAGGCAAACATATTTTAAAGAGAACAACAGGACGGATATAATCGAGAGAAGATTTAGAAACAACCACGCCTGGAAGCAGCACTTTGTTCCACCACACATCTGAATGTAATAGGTTATTCGACATTTACCAGAGACACTACCAATTATCACTCAGGGATGGAAAACTCCATTATAACATACACGACTTATTAAAACATGGCATCTTGTAGAACAGAGACATCTAACAGGTGCCTATTCGAAACTTTCCTGTAACTGTTCTCCTTGTTGAAAACCAAGTTACACTTTTACAGTATCACCCTAGGGGATGCCGAAGTTCCCGCAACACCTTGGATAACACCAAACAAACCCACTCTGTTAATGCCCTGCTGGACGTGAATGTGAAATCCTGACCTAGAATTTGATTGACAACCTCTCACAAATCACTGTGCTGGTTACAGGAGGGTGTCCTGGGCAGGTACGTGATAAAAACGGGCTCAGGGGCAGGTGCCGGCTTCACGTTGTAGGAGTCCTGAGTTTCAGTGTAGAAGGCAGTACTTGTGCTCAGTAAGCCCATGAGATTTGGAGTCCTGAACACGAGTGTCGGCACCGCAAAGCGTGCTGTCTGTATCGAGCTTCCGTTCGTCTATGCTCAGTGCCTTATCTCTTTTGAAGAAACACTTCGTTTACAAATTATTATCTGGATCATACCCGTATCCTCCTGTACTATACAGTGATACGCTAACGACAATTTATGACTATTGGGGCAAAACCCCACTCTCTAATGACAAATGAAGATACAGGAGAAACAACACGAGCCAGCCACGAGTGACCACAGACGCTCCAGGGCAAAACAGCAAAATGACAAAACACAAACCACAGAACTTTTACCCTGTGTCTCCTTCCAGCTAGCACTGCGTCTCTGCTCCCAACCAGAGTTCAAGTCCTCCAGAAAGCTGCCCCTACTGTGTCTACACAGACTCTGGAACTCTGGCGAGTGGGCTTTAGCGCAAGGGCTCCTGGACCAGACCACCGTGGTCCTCGGCCTCCACCTTGCCTGGCCCCACCCAGCACGACCAGGCCACCGGGCTCCCTTTCCCTGAGCACCTGGCTCACTGAGACCAAGCTCACCGCTTGGTCTCTGCCAGTTCTGTCTCTCTCTCTCCACTGCCACACTGGGCAGTGCCCAGAGAGCCACCCTTGCACTCTGGGGCTATCCACAGGTGCCCATCTAGGGACTTGTCAATCATCTGTCAAACAGAAATAGATAACTAACACACATATCACCTTTTACTTCCCATTCGCTGCTGGTCTCCCCTCACTACACTGTGCACACATAGGGGTGCAGGCCTCTCCTCTGACTTTTTATCTATTTATTGTTTTCTTTGTTTTATTTCAAGTGGGGGAGGAGCAGAGAGAGGGAGAGAGAGACAATCCCAAGCAGGCTCCAGGCGCGGTCAGCGCAGAGCCCCATGCGGGGCTGCGGGGCTCCGGGTCTCGATCTCACAAACCCAGAGATCGTGACATGAGCAGAAATCAGCAGTCGGACGCTTGACCGACTGAGCCACCCGGCGCCCCTCATCTGGGTTTTTCAGTCATGCTGCACCCTAGCTCTGGGACGATATCTGCACCAAACTTGTTCCATGACTACAGGTGCTCAAAACTTACACAAATATATAAAAATATACGCGGCTGAAGAGACAAAGGACAAAAGTACTTAAACTCCAAAGGTGAATTCTTTGTTGTTTAAGGATGAATACACATGTTCATTTAACCTTCGTTAGCGTTTCAAACCCTTACTACTTTGCATTGTGCTGTGCTTAACACTAGGTCCTATCTGAATCCACATTGCTACTTTACACAAAGAAAGAACAAAAGCTCTCAAAAGTAAATTCTAAGGCAGCAAAAGAAGAATGGGGGAAGGGGAAAAGAGAAAGCAGCCTATCAGTCCTTTAGTTCCAGAAGAGCCTCACAGACAGAGGAAAAGGCAGGAGACATTGGAGCAGGCAGGTGGGTCCCACGAGAGCCCCCAGAGGATGGAGGTCCTTGCCTTGGAAGGCTCATGTCGCAGACGGGCCACACGGCCTTTCCGGTGGCGCCGCAACACCGCGCTGCTGCTGCTGCTGCTGCTGGCATCCGTGGGGCCGTCCGCCAGACGGAACCTGGAAGCTGGGATGCTGCCGACGTGCGTCCGCCTGAAATACGGAGGAAAACAATCAAACAAACACGCACACACACACCAAGGTTGTTATCTAAAGAAAAGTGGACTTTGTCAGCCAGGCCAGAACCCATCCATTGGGAAAATGAGGTCAGAGAAAAAGGTCTCCAAGGAAGGCGTCTTTGCCCCTGGCTCCAGTGCAAGCCCGCTAGCCGGGCCCTGTGGAGACAGGGTCTCCCGGGCCCAGCAGGTGCAACGCATCCCCGCGGCCCAGACGTCCCCGAGGTGGAGCAGCGCCTGCCCCCAGTCAAGCTGTCGTCCTGCGTGTCTGCACCACCTCCTGCCCAACTGACCGGAAAGCACTCCTATACGTCCCTCTGGCCTTCACCTGCCATCGGCCCACGTGTGCCAAGGCCCTTGCTGTGATGCCAGGTGACCCCAGGTTTTCCTCCACCAGCCACTATCGGGCGCCCCAGGGGCAGTCGCAGCAGGATCCTCGGGAACCACACCTCGCAGCTCCCGTACACAGGAGGTGGCAATGCGCCCGGTGTTTCCAAGGCAAAAGCGTCTCTGGCCTCTGTGCAGTTAGACTAACAGACAAATGTCCCCCTTGGCCACAGAAGTCTCCAGAAAAGTTCCATGGAGCCCCGAGCCCCTAGGGTGGAGTCACTTAATTGGGCTGTCAGCTGCTCCCCTCAGCAAAGGCTCTGGGCACGAAGCTCTGGGCAGCAGCTGTGAAGGAGCACCGGCCAGCGCACGTGCCCGGCCTCAGCCACGGGCTCACCCTCCACACTTGAACCCTGCACGGGAGTCCAGTGGCTCCTTGCTCTCTGGAAAAGAAGAGAGGCTGCCTTCCATTTCACCAATCCTTATGGTCTCGGGAGACAGAACACGCCCATCTGATTCACATCAACTAGAGAGGGGGCCCCTGGCGTCACCCCTTGTGGCCTGGAGACAGAGCCACCACGACAGGGCGTCTCCTCTGTGGTGCTTCAAGCTCTTCTCTGCAGCCTTTCAAGAAACGTCATTGACACGTGCTGCTTCAGGGTACTGATTGCTTCTAAGACAGCCAAGTCGGGACTGCCCGCTGGCCACAACCACCTTCCCCTCCTCTGGTCCCCCCATTCCCAGAACAACTGCTCACCTGAGCTCAGGTGGTCTAGCTTCACCGCTGTGCGGCCACGACACATCGCCAATCGGGGAGAGCCACACACGCCACCCCGCATGGGACCTGGCATGGTTCATGGCTCCACTGAGGTTCGCGTGTGTCCCCTGACTCTGACACCCTATCTCAGGCTCCCTGGCTCCCGACCCCACCACCCTGCACCCAGTCCTATCCCAGAGCTCTCTCCCATCTGCCCCGCCTGCATGTGGAAGTGGGTCTGACACCTTTCTTTTCCTCTGCAACCCAGACCATGTCATCTTGCTAGAGGACGACACAAACAGAAGACGTGGCTATGAGGTCGTGCCAGGAGGGCTCAGCTTTCCAGCCTGCCTGCCGCCTTCCCAGTCTCGTCCCCACGGCCTCTGACCACTCACGGCGACACAGCTCCCAGCAGCCTCTCTTCTGCCACCAGACGAGAGAGCACTTTGGGAGATGGCTTCAAACAGACCCTGTTCCTCAGCCGGTCTCCTGCCCGGAGTCTTCTGACCACAAGGCCACCTGTGACCGCGGCCAATGCCTCCGCAACCACGGGAGCACTGCGATCCTCTCTATCTTTCTCCTTGGCCAGCTCACCTCAGGCGGGTGACGGGCGTGGACGTCCCTCTTATGGCAACTGCCCCACGGTGCCACCCTCCAGGGGCCTGCACAGCCCCTTCCCTTGAGAACTCCAACATGCACTCGAGTGGCCTGCACCGCATCCACTGTTTGCTCCCTTGGCCTCCTCACACATACCCGTCTTCAAGCCCTGGAATGGTGACGCTCAGCACACTGGTGTCTTGCTGGCGAGGATCTCCGTCAGCCAACCAAGAGGCTGCTCTGTGCCTGGATCTTCCTGGGTGCTTCTCTCTCTGGACACACATTCGCTGTGCCACCAGTACTTCGGTGGACAGGGAGGGCCGCTTGTGACTCTACCTGCACTGACTTCTCTCTCCTACAAGCAGGCTCAACAAGGACAGCCACAGCACACCCTCGACTCTCCCGAGAGCCCCCGTCGGCAGCCGCACAGACCCCAGTGAGGCCTGAGTGGGCCTGCCTTTGGAGCAGGAGCCTCCTTCCTGCACCTAAGGGGGCCTAGTCAGCTACTCGAGGCACTGTCACACCAGAATGACTCTCACATGGTACCCATTTCCTACAAAGAAGCAAGCAAACCTTTTAATACCTCGCTGACAATTACTGTCTGCAGGACGCAGCTCACAAGCCGGCTGACCCACTCCCTCACAGGCGACTCACCAACGTCCCAACAGAGTTACAGCGATTACATGTCATTCTCCAGTCTTTTCAAACATATAAGAAACTGCGAGCACTGCGCTAACCCCACCAATGTCAAGGTGACCTTCACAACCATGGCCACGTGTGCACTCCCATGGTGACCCCACTGGCGTTGCGGAAGGGACCATAGCTTCCAGGGATGCTGGGCCGAACCTGGCACGCTGGACCCCTCCTAGCCCCACACCATCACTGCCACACTCGGTGGAGGGAGGCCGCAAAGAAACCCACCCAAACACGAACAGAACTTGCCCTAACTTCCACTCCTCCTCCCATGGCTGCGAGCTCTGTCATGCCTCCCGGTCTCCTGAGATTCCAAACCTAACCTCTGGAATGAGGTTGTACTTCTCCCTCTTGCCAACTACTAAGCTACCGGCTCCCTGAGCTACATCCAGTCACTCTGCCCATTCGGCCAAAGGATTCCTCTGGAAGATACACAGCAGGTGCCAACATAGGTGTTTGTGAGGTGGTTCATGTTAGGCACGGTGAAGGGCAGTGTCCCCCCCAGCCCCGCCCCATCATCAGTTAGCCGGTCCCTGGAAAATGGATCGCGTCAGACTACAACACACTCAGGGTTATTGTGTGTAACTCTGATCCGGTTCGGGTCATACCATAGCACACCCACGGTTCTACTTTGGAACCATGAGCTGGTTCACGTCATACTGGTGACAGAGGGAAGCCGCCCCCAGCCGCATCTCAAACAGATCTGTGAACCGGGAAGTGTCATACCCGTGGTGAAGCGAAGAGCCTCTCACTCTTGCCCGCTTTAATATGGCCCTCAGTGCTTCCAAGTTCCGTAGAAGGTGATCCTGCAAAGCAGCAAATGACAAGGACACTCACTGCAAGCAAGGTTAACTAGTCTTTGCATCAGGAGTCCGTTCAACACAGAGCACAAACTGGTAGTGGCCAGAGGAGAGGAGAGTAGGGGCGGTGGGCAAAAGAGATGATGGTGATTACGAGGCATCAGCATCCAGATATCAAATAAGGCCGTCACGGGGATGAAAAGCACAGTACAGGGAATACGGTCCGTGATACCCTAAGGACTCTGTATGGTGACACACGGTGACCACAGTGATGGTGACGAGCAAAGAGTCACGTGTGCAATTGTTGAAACCGTATGCTGTCTACTTGAAACTGATACAACACTGTAGGTTCATTAGAATTCAAGAACAAATGGAAAACACTACTAGCATCAAGTGTGCTGAAATGCTGACCATCATAACCACGATGGGTAAATTCAGCAGTTACAAACCCCAAGACCATTCTCTCCAAGAGTCCTCCAGGAAACACCCAGATCACCAAGTGAACGTCCTAAACCCTACTGAACAGTTAGGTCTCAGGCATAGCAAGGTTACAGAGGAGAAACACCGAGCCACTAGGACTTCTTCCTAATTATGTAGAGAGGAGCAGGACTTTCTGGGCGGTGGGGGAATAGCCCTTCTGTGCAATAGGCACGTGCTCCATCGTGGACCCTCTGCAGCCCAGCCTCACGTCTGCACACGCAGCACCAGGGAGCAAACCGACGAGGAGCTTCGGTCACACAACTAGCCCCTAGGCAGTGCCGTCCCAGGCCGGAGACACCGCCGCACGTGGCTAACTGAGCGCCCAAAATGGGGCTGGTCCCAACCACAGGGGATGGCACTGTGAGATGCCCCGTGGGTTGCAAGGACTGAATGTGGAAAAACATTGTAGAGTAGCTCCTTCATGTCTACACTATTTACATGATACAATAACATGTTGCTTGCATCAGGCTGCATGAAAACTAAACATCACCCGTCTGTTTGACCATTGCAACGTTTTTTTTTTTTTTTTAATTTATTTTTGGGACAGAGAAAGACAGAGCATGAATGGGGGAGGAGCAGAGAGAGAGGGAGACACAGAATCGGAAACAGGCTCCAGGCTCTGAGCCATCAGCCCAGAGCCCGACGTGGGGCTCGAACTCCCAGACTGCGAGATCGTGACCTGGCTGAAGTCGGACGCTTAAGCGACTGTGCCACCCAGGCGTCCCTGTTTGACCTTTTCAAATGCAGCCTCGAGAACCCTTGGGATGACACCCGTGTCACCTGTTACCTTCCTGCTGGGCTACGCTGCACTCAACGAAAGGTTTACGCGAACATTTTAGCTTTCGAGCGAACCCCCGAAGGGACTCAGAAATCTGAACCCCATAGGCTGCTCGGCTCCAACTCCGCCACATGCGTGCCATTCAGACTTGCGAGCGTGGGGCCGCTCGAAAGCACAGTGGTGGCTCGCCTTGGAGGAAGTGTGAGCCCCAGAGGTCCCCTGCTCCTTTCCAGTCTCAACCGATCACTGAATGATTGAGAGATGGAAATACCTTCTCACGTTGCGTTTCTTATAACTGTTTTTTCAGATTGCCAACTTCTCCTAACAGAGTCTTCTGAGAAAGGTACACACAGTCCTTTAGTGTTGATTCTTTCAAACGTTCCACATGCTAGAGCATGCCGACGTTTCTCTTTACCATAACGCAGCACCACAGACAAGGCATGGAGCGGATGGCCATACCAACGAACCGGGTCACATGACCACAGAGTGAAATGCTGTCTGTGAAACTGCAGTAACAGCCTTTACTCATACTTTGTCCATGTACAATTTCTTCACGGATCACTGTCTGACTGTAAGTATGACAAGTTCCTAAGTTTACTTGCAGCAGGTACACTGGTTTGTACTAGCTTTTAGGGTCTGTGATGCCTCAGTCACTTGGGAAACCTGACCTAAGTTTCGTACATATACTTCCAATCTCACATACAACTTTCTACCGAAAGGCTGGCCCCAGTGATCAAGGTAGAATCTCACGTGGGGTATAATAACGCACCTCATAATGGGTTTTACCCAAAACAAGTGTGTCGTGTAATTAGCATTGCTCACTGGTGTCTCCAAGTGCCAATCTTAGGGAAGATTCTGGGCTCATCTACAGGGACACAGGTGTCACCAGAACCGGTAGTATCAGGTCCGCATCCAACTGTCCCCACCAGAGCTTCTCTCACAGAGATGCTATGATACTGCTTCCCTCCCGTTACACCTCAAGTGTATCCGTTATGATGGTGTGAGAGTCCAGGCTTCGACTCTTTGCAACCCAGATGAAAAGAGGGAAGGCAGGAGATGGAACAGGAGAAACTCTGTTTTCAGCTGGTTAAATGCCTGACAGAACTGCGCACTCCTACCGGTCGTTCTGGACAAAAGAGGTAGAAATTAGCTCCCCAGACAAGAACCAGGCTGAAGGTTCCAGCACAGGGGTGGCAAACGAGGGCCTGCCGACCACATCCAGCCACCGCCGGGTCCTCTCAACAAAGGGTTATCGGCACACGGCCCCTCCCCTTAGTTATATACTGCCTATGGCTGTTTCTGTGCCCATCTTTGATTAGCATGAAGCTAGCTTACTCCTTACGTCTCAGTTAGGAAAAGCCTAAAATACTCACTCTCGGGCCCTCCCCAGACCATACTCCTCTTCTAGACAGTGAGACGCACCTTCCCGCACACATACGTCGGGCAGGGACAGGACACTGGGAACTTAACGTAGGCAGTGGGTAACAGCCTGCAGTTTTTCCGCGTGAAAGAATCATTTCTACTTTCTGCAGTGGCTGTTAGCCTCTGCTCCACGCTGCTCCTCAGGATCACAACGTGAGCGTCTCCTCTGTGAGGATGGGGGCACTCAGCCGCTGTCTCTCATGTCCTACCTTATCTTCCGCAGCAGCCATTCTCTCTTGTAGATGACGCTGAAGTCGCTTGTCCGATTCATACAGGAGCTTGTCAATAGTGCTGGACAGATGTTGATTAGTCTCTTCCTTTAGTTTTTCTCTCTGCCTTACCTGAAAGAGAAGACGCAGGCTTCAAGCCAAAGTGCGAACACCGGCTCAGGCGTGCGAATGACCAGCGGTGTGACCCACACGCACGCCATCCTCGGCTGCCCCTTCCCACGGCACTCTTTGGCGTGCTTGTGCGTCACTGCCAGCACCGACCTAGCGGGGCACAGAAACGCAGGAACCTGCTTCCCAGGGGTCATCACTTAGCAGGTCCCTTTGTTTCTGGGAAACAAAACACGCATGGGCCCTCACGAATGTCCTCATTATTAGCTCTCAGATGGGCTCAGGAGGCAGATGTACATGCAGGAGAGCATATTCTTAAGGGGATCAGCTGATCTACACACGGGAGGAGGAATATTCCGGGGCGGACACAGAAGCTCGGATCTGGCCTCAGGGGGAAAGAAATGAATCCATTGACAAAACCCAAAGATAAAACAAAAATCCCCTTTGGGAAAGATTCAGTGGTGAGAAAGACTTTCACCTGTTTTTCGTGAAATTCACACATCTCCTGAACGTTTTGTAATGGAAACTTGTATTTACCTCAGGTAATTTCCGAACGTAACCGCAAAGTTCACGGGTCTGTGTTTTATAGAACTCTCATCAATCGTATGGTTTAAAAACTTGTTTCTACCGCATATCCTGAATTAACCCAAAACAGAAGCGGCGAGGACAGGCCGGCAGGATTCAGGGGCTCCTGCCGGGCGCAGGGCCGTGGGGTACGGGGTACACATGTGCCCTGCAGTCGGGGGGCCCAGGGAGGAGGAAGAGCCCTCAGGACACACCCGCAGGCTAGGCAATGGACAGTCCCTCCAAGTTCGGGCTTCCTCATCTCTAAGCCACACCTGCTGGCACCTCTTTCCTTGGGAGCAGGCAACAGAAAGCACGACCACCACACCTCACACGCAGCAACGGCCATCACTTGGAAAAGACCCTGGCCACCCCACAAGAAGGGATCAGCACCCAAGTATTTTTCAAGCAAAGCAGCTTAAAAGTGTCCTTGCAATTGTCTCAGTTATAATAGAATCCTTATCTCAACACCTGTCCCTCCAAACTACCATACAGTCCTAACGGCAATGAAGTGCTTCTCTAAGTAGGTGAGGTCGAATTCTCGGCCCAAGAGGCTAGCGTCTGGTTGTGCTCGCTTGTGTGCATGTGTCATGGCGGGCTGGGGTCGGCCAACCGAGCCGTCACGCTGGCATCAGAAGCTTCACTCCGCGGAAACTCATGTTTTATTCTCTGACCCTGAGGGCCAAGCACACGAGTTTCTGGTGTAAGTTAAGGGGGAGTGTTTTGAGTTTTCTGGTGAAAACAAAACCTGATGGCCTTGGATGGACGTCCCAAGTTGGGGAGGCTGCTGCCTGCTCTGTCTCCTGGGTGTTTCATGTTGACGTCCGACCAGCTCCCGCAGGGAAAAATCTCAGGGGATTCAAGGGACAGGGGCCTCCCTTTCGTCAAGGCTCGATGACGCTATTCCTCTTCTTAGGAACATCTACCCCGACCTGTGCCTTTACATCTCAAGTAGAAATTCAGGATGTGGGGACCAAGGTCAGGCCCGTGACCTGATTTCAGGACCTCAGTGTCATGTCCTAAGGAAGGAGACCCCTCCTCTAGGCTGCCCTACCCCAGGCCAGTACCTCCGCTTTGGCCAAGGGACACCCACGAGGTCCCGCGTCAACCGTGAGTAGCTGCTAATGAGCTGGTGGGCACGGTGGGCTGTGCGGGTGCCTCCACCCCTAGGCGGCACTGCCTACGGGGCCCCAGCGTCCAGAGAACATTGTCCACAGGCTAGGAGTGTTCACTAACATCCAACTTGCACAAGAGTGCACTGTACCCCTGATGGGATCGAGAAGGGGCCTGGCGTCCACGTGGGGAGAAGTGGGAAACAAGGGACCACTCCCTACCCCCACACCCCCAGCCTGCGCCTCATCCTCAATCACTGCCAGGTGCGCGGCTGCTCCGCCCGGACACGTACCCGCTGCAGTTCTTGGTTCTTTTCCTCCAGCTGGGCCTCCATCTGGCGCAGCCTTTCTTCCATGTTGCCACGCCTCTGCTCGGCCTGTGGGCGACAGCGGGGTCAGAAGAGCTGGCTGCCCCACACCACACACTGTGCCTACGCACGACATGCTGTGAGCGGCCTTCTGCCTGCTCACAGTCCCTACAGGCCTCATGCGTGCCAGTGGGAAACACTGGGCTTCCTTGCTGGTGACCGGGGGTAGGCAACGGTCTCATCCCCACCCCGGGTCCCGGATCCTTGGACGGTGCCTCGTCCCCCGGGAGACACCCCTGTCCACTCAGCAGCAAGCGGAAAGAGCAAACAGGCGTGCTGCCTTCCTAAGCTGGGAAGTTACTTCCAACAACTTAGCTTCCTCAGCAGCACAGTGTCCAAAGACAAAGGGTCGGGCTACACGGCTGACCAGGGACAGGAGACAGGACAGGCGAGAAAAGAAACGGAGACTTGGCATGCAGATCACAAAGGAGGAGAGGCTCTGTTGGAGCCTGGGCCTGTGGGCGCCCAATGCCGCCTGCCCGACTTGATGGCAGCCTTGAGGGCCATTATCCCGTGACGAACCCACCCCCCTTCCCACTGGGACCCTCACTGCACTGGAACCGGTGACACAGAAGCACCGACAGGCTCCCTGCTACAGGTTCCCTCAGCCCAGGTTCCGGAAGGATGGACTGGCTGCCCAGTCATGTGCTCCCTCGTCCTGTGTGCATCACTCGATCCCAGCACAGACTACATCATGTCTGGAAACTACCTCTTCAACTGCTGCCTTCCTCTGTGGGTGGTGAGGGCTGTGAGAGCTGGGAGGGCAGGGACTGTGTCTGGCACGTTCCTCGACTCTATTTGTGGAACCTCCGAGTGAATTCCTTAAAGATTTATTTCTTAAAGGGGTGTCTGGGTGGCTCAGTCAGTCGGGTTCTGACTCTTGGCTTCAGCTCAGGTCATGAACTCAAGGTTTGGGCGTTCGAGCCCTGGGTCAGGCTCTGTACTGATAGCATGGAGCCTACTTGGCATTCTATCTCCTTCTTTCTGCCCCTCCCCTGCTCATGTATGTGCCCATGCTCGCCCTCTCTGTCTGTGTCAAATAAATGAACATTTAAGAATTTTTTAAATAAACACGATTGTGTTTAAAAGAGGATAGGATTTTCTCATTTCTCGGAAAAATTCTATGCTTTCTTTGTTTTGTTTTTTTTTTTCCTTCGGTAAGCTCTACACCCAACGGGGAGCTCAGACTCATGACCCTGAGATCAAGAGTCCCAAGCTCCACTGACTGAGCCGGCCAGGCACCCCTGTCCTTCTCTTGCCCAAGGCTACTATCTTGAGCTTTGAGTCGCTGACTTAAGTCTGAAAAGCAGTGAGTCTTAGATGCAGCCAACGGCAAACAGCACACGTCAGACAAAACCGGAGGGAACAAAACTGGGGATGATGCCTGCTGTTTGAAAAGCATTCCAATCTCAGACAAAGTAGCACCGAAAACAGATCTCAGCTGGTTCGCGGACTTTGGCACGCCGACGTTACCGGTGAGAAATGAGATACAAGAACGGACCGCCATGAAAATGACATTCCCACCATGGGACCCAGAAGGAAACGGGGGCCCCACCTTGCAGAGGGTGGCCACCCTCTGGGCCGGCTCGGCTTCCACCTCGGGCAGCGACTTGGCCTTCCTCGGGGTCGGCTGCAGCTTCCGCTCCGCCACCTCCAGGCGCTCTTGCAACTGGCGGTTTTGATCCACAGTCTAGGAAATGAAGGCAAAGCATCAAAGTGTAGCAAGTCTTCTCTCCGTTTCCATTTTTATTAAAGTGAAACAAAATCTGAATGCAGAGATCTGCTGTTAGTTCTGACCGAAGCCAACAGTTTGGTAGGTGCTTCAGAGTAAACCTTTCCTTTCTGCAAGGAGTCACCCACGGCCTTGGTCCTCCTTTCACTACGCAAAACATGTCTTGCCAAACTCTTTGCTCTTCTTCAGTATCTTCAAAGAAGTCTTTCCAAAGACAAAGTTCCCACACATTAAAGAAAACCCATCTTCTGGAGGAGCTTGCCCGTTCTTCCTGACCAGTAAACGAGAGAAGGGTGAGGTCCTAACCCTTCGTAAACATATTTATACTGGGGTCCGAGGGCTCCCTACATAGGACATTCTGAGGTGGGCACATCAGCCAGCACAGAGCTTCTGAGAGCATGCCTGATGCCAGTTGAGTTCTTTTTGGAAGTGTACCATTATTCAACAAAAACACTCTCCCTCTTGACCAAAAACGTGGAAACCTTCAACGTGGAAAAGTTAGACACGAGATTTTTTGTTAAAGGACTTGTAGGGAAGCCGAGGTGGCTCAGTCGGTTAAGCGTCCACCTTCGGCTCAGGTCATGATCTCATAGCTCATGGGGTCAACCCCGCCTCGTGCTCTGTGCTGACAGCTCAGAGCCTGGAGCCTGCTTTGGATTCTGTGTCTCCCTCTCTCTCACTCTGGCTCCCTTTCTCAAAAATAAATAAGCATTAAAAATATATAAAGTCATTTTAAAAATCATGTACAAGGTGAGGTTTTTGCAAGGTTAACGTTTGTTCCCACAGACTCCTTCCATCTTCTGTGTGCATATAGCTCTGTGTGTATATACAGACCGCGTATCATGCTTTAAAACCCTCCAAAATAAATCACATGCTGTACACATAGTATTTCGTGATCTGCCCTTTACACTCATGCTTTGGAACATGTTACGTGCTCTCAAACAGCATTCCTCGATGTCATTTTAATGGCTTCCTAGTATTTCACTTTGATTATCATGTTGGGTCGACTGACACATTTGACAAACACACCAGACAAAGCTCTCTCTGTTTCCAAGAAGCTGGATGTGGTGTTCCTGTTCAATGCCGGATGACCTGAGACAACCAAGGAAGAGACGTGCTGCTTCCCAAAGCACAGGGTCTCACATCCTCACGCCAGACTGTGCTTCTGCCCCGGCCATTCCCCCCGATCTCAGGTACTAACCAAAATGGCCAGCTGCCTACACATTCCCGGCCACTCCCTGCTCCTTTGGAAACAGTGCTAACAGGCAACAGAGTAACGTGCATGTAAGACAAGACAAAGAAGGAATCAAGGAGGGGAGCCCCATAACATGCTTCCATAAAATTCGAAAGAATTAAACCCTGGACGTTGAAGTAACCCCGCTGGTCAACACAAGAGTCTAAGATCCTAAAACCTTGACATTGACACTTGGTCCTTAACTTGACTTGTAATTAATAAAAGTGGAATGAAGTTCAACGAAACCAACGACCTGTCGATGCAGAGAGTCCTTCTTTGCGATCTCGTTTTCAAGTTTATCCTTGAGGTCGTGCAGAGAGGTGGCTTTGTGCTGTGCCCTGAGGCAGCGCTTCTCAAGGGTAGTGATCCTGTCTTGCATGTCTTCCTTCTGGGCCACGGCCTACAGCAGGTATTTCAGAGGGAAAACAGGGAAAGAATTAGCGTACGACACATTAACACGCTCCAGACACAAAAACCGGGCGAAATCCTCATTTTCCAAACAAACAGAAAAGTAGCATCCTCGGGGTACCTGGGTGGCTCAGCCGGTGTCGCTTTGTGAGTTGGCGCCCGCCCCGCGTCAGGCTCTGTACCGACAGTGCGGAGGCTGCTCAGGATTCTGACCAGTTACCCAGGCTTATTCTTTCCCAGGTGTTCAAAGACAAACGGATAATAAAGTCTCCCGGAAATCACCTCGGTTGCCTCCGGACACCGTTGAGCTTTCCACAGAACAGCGACTTGCCTCTGGAGGCACACACCATGAGACAACCATCCTTTTTCCGGGGAAAAGGTGGATGAAATCTCATCCAATTACCACAGAGTTGAAGCAGCAGTGTTAACAAATGGAAGCCAAACTCCACCTTTCATATAACTGGAAGTCATCTTCTATAGCCTAACCCTGTAACAACATTGTATCCCATGGTATCTGACACTGCCAATGGAACCAGAACGTCCTGCCCTGCTTTTCTTGTCCAACACGGGAAAGATTCCTCTTCCAGCCCTCCGTGTTTACTAAGCAATTTATGTCAGCAGTCTCAAGAGTGAAAGTGATGAGTCCTAAGAAATGATTTCCTAAATTCTCTGCATCTTGAACTCTGCTGAGGGGTCTCTCCCCACCTTTGCCAAACAACAACTTCACTGAACAGGTTCTATAATTTCTGCAAATACTTTTGTTTTAAATTCTGACACGATCTCCCCCACACTAGGGTACTAAACAGACTGCTCGTGCACTTACACCCTCAAGGGTCTGACAGGGTGTTCCGAGGTGGCATTTCCGGGCTGGGGGTGGGGTGTGCGGGGACTGTCCGCAAAGGGCAGCTCACAGTGACAGGAGGAGGCACAGAGAAACCATCCTACCCTTACTAGTTTCTGTGACAATGATCAGATTCCCATCGACGTCCACACGTGCAGAAGCGGCCGCACTCCTCCATGACCTTACACCAGAACCAGCGGGCTGCGCCTCGCTCACTCTGACCGCCACGACCAGGGGCACGGAACCCCTGGGAGGAGGGCAGGGCGGCAGAGGTGGCCGTGACGGCCCCTGGCAGCGCCGCCCCCGCAAGGCCGTGCCCCCGGAAACGACCTGGCAGCACCACGCTGGTTCCTACGTGCCGAGTGTGTTCCCAAAACGGACCGAGAGCATGGCATGGGCCAAGCTCAGGTGGCCCACACTCCACACCCGAGGCCACTCTGCCGCCTGCCTGCCAGGCCTCTGCAGGGGAGAGTCCAGGGAGGACAGATTCCACCACACAGACGGGGAGGCAGCCCGCCCAGGCCCCGGAGTCACGTCCCGTTCTGCTGCTACTTCTACCAAACTCCAAACGTTCAAAACCCGTGGGAGACGAAGGACACACGGGGCAAGGCCGAACCAAACACCCCACGTTAGGCTCGACGATGGCGTGGCCATTTCAACTGACACTCACTTCACGGACATCTCTTTGTAATATGGTGTTCCTTGCTTCAGAAAGGATGAGGTCTTTCCTTGAGGTGTCTAGGTCCTCTTCCAGCTTGGCCACGAGAATGCACAGGGTAGTCAGGAGCTCTTTCACCTGGCTCTGCACCTTTGACACTCAGAAAGGGAAGCAACATGTGAGGGCCCCCACTGCTAGTCTTCCTATGTTGTTTTTTTTTTTCAATGTTTATTTATTTTTTGGGGGACAGAGAGAGACAGAGCATGAACGGGGGAGGGGCAGAGAGAGAGGGAAACACAGAATCGGAAACAGGCTCCAGGCTCTGAGCCATCAGCCCAGAGCCTGACGCGGGGCTCGAACTCACGGACCGCGAGATCGTGACCTGGCTGAAGTCGGACGCTTAACCGACTGCGCCACCCAGGCCCCCCGTGTTGTTTTAAAAACAATGGATAAAAAGGAAACCCCCTCCAATCAAATCCTGGGATGATGTCTGGAGCTGAACTCTGCGTGTGGCCCCTAATTCTTCTACGAAACTACACCCCTCCAGTGCCACACGTAACTGCTCTCTCACCTGGAAACAAAGGGATTGAGTTGGTACACAGAGGTGTTTCATTAGTCCTTACTCTACAGTTACCCTAAGACCCCTTCGCCTCAAAGAACATGACAGAATGCTGGTAAGCTTTTTCACGGATGCTCCTGTTCACAAACTTGCTTGTTAACCCCTTTCAATTTTACATTCGAGACAAATCTTCCCCGAAATAAATTACATTATGCAATCTGTACTAGCCAATCGATACACACAACATTTCCACCAACTACTGCTTTTTAACCATACAGACCTGTCTTCTTACAAGAATTCAAGAAGATGAAAAGGAAACTCCAGTCACACAAACACACAAAGTGTGCCTAGAACACACAGCATGTGCACAAATTGAGAACCGCTGTGGCTAGGCACACCATTTCAGCCTCGGTTTTGTCCTTCTCCAATATGGAGTTGAGGACCTTGAGCACCTCCACCTCACTGGACACGCCGGCAGGAGTCTTCGCCTGTCGCCGTATGACTGTTTTTTGAAGAGCTCTCTCGTGCCTGGAGACGAGGAACTCCAAATGTTCCAGCAGCAGCTGGCGGGAGAGGCAAAAGGAAAACCGTGTTTCAAGAACACCTTCAATTCCGGGCCTCAAGTTCACCAAATGCAAAACCAAGTCTGAATCCTTTCAATTCAGATCCCAGGTAGGGAGCCACCCCCTCGAATGTGTGAAAATAGCCTTACTCCTCCTCACGGATCAAACAAGGTTTGAGAACAATAGGTCCCAGCCAACTCCACGGGGACATGTGGACAAGGGGCATGAATGGTGTCCTGTGTTTAAAGACACTGGCAGTGCGCCTACTGACCCTGGTGTTGTTTCTCTCCGCCTTCAGGTTGGCGATCTCCTCCTCTCTCTGCATTAGCTGCTCCCTGCAGGCGTGGAGCTCTGCAGCGAGAGCTGCACACTCCTGGGGTCGGAGAGGGGACAAAAGTGGAGAGACACAGGGGGTCTTTACCAGAGCACACCAGGCCTCCGTGGCCCTCCAGAGTCCCAGCACCCACCACCCTCAAGTAGCATCACACACACCAGTCCCCTCCTCACCACCCACAGGAGTCCCGGGGATTTTCGGAGGGACCGACACTCAAGGGGACAGACGTTTTCAGGTGCCTGGCAGGTCTAGGACTCAGGAACTCTGCTGACTCGGGAGCAACAGGCCGAGAAGCCTCCTGCCCATCCGCAGCCTCTGGCCTCGTCTGGCAAGCAGGCTTGTGGAGCGGCAGTGGGGAAAGGCTGACGGTCCTCAAAAGCTGCTGTCTTAGCCTGAACCCCTGGCTCAATCAGACTCAACCCTACCCGATGGACTTTTCAAAAATGATGGTAGGACTCTTGACGAAAGGGCGAGTTTACGACTTCTTTCCATAGGCAAGCAGGAAATATTATGGAGGAAGGGTTTCTGAGGAGAGTGATGCCAGGGCCCACCACCCCGCGTGGGGCTTCTCTCCCGCCAATACTGAGCGCCCGCCCAGGACATGGCCTACAGGTGGGCTCCAAGGAGGTGGACGCACACTCTCCAGTCAGTCGAGCGCAGAGTCCGGTGCAGGGCTCAATCCCTGAACCATGACATCATGACCTGAGCTGAAACCAAGAGTCAGACGCTTAATGCCCTGAGACACCCAGGCGCCCCAGAGCTTTGGTCTCTGTAGGACAGACGAGGGCATAAACGTTCACTTAACAACTGACATTCCAAATAAAGAGAGTTGTTGATTTCAGCAATTCTAGAAAATCCAAGTACAAACTGGTGACATACTTCAATTTCTTTCATAAATTAACCCTTTCCAAATCAACGGAATGTCACCACAGAACTGACCACGTTCCTTGCAATCTGACTTGACAAGGTGAACCCACAGAAGCCTATCTGATCCTTGAGGTAGGACTGTGCAGGCCCATTTCTATGTGGGGATTTTTGTTCCAATAAATACATTGGAAACTTTTCTGGAGATGTGTGACATTTGGAAAGACTGGCAGATGAGCTGAGCAGCTACGAAGTATCAAAACTAGTAAGTAAACGGGAGGCCACGAGTGCATGAAATATACGCAGATACTAGGCTATTAGAGCATTTCCTCCCCGAAAACATACACAAACCTACTCTAACAAGAGAAAACGTATCATTTTGCACACAGAAACTGACCGTACCTACATGGTGCCATTTGCAGTCAAGAGAAAGGCAAACCAATGTGGAGACGCAGGATTAAGTCCTAACCGCATAACACAAGCTGTAGCAGACGCTGTCCTCTGGGGGAAGTGTGCACCACCTCCTGTTGCTATTGAGGTCCCCTCAAGTGTTGCACGAATCCACGAATCTCCTACTCAGCTCTTGGTAAGCACTTCCTTTCTCCAGTAAATCAAGCACCACAGGAGAAGTGATTTCTCAGGGTTCCTGCATCATTTTCACCATGTTAAGGGCAATACCATGAACCTTAATTACATCCTGGGACCCATTTGAAGTGTCCCCAGGGATGCTGGACGTGCTCCCGCGATGCAGAGAAGACTCATGGTATGACAAGAAAAGGCTGAATGGCCTGACACGTCCTGAGGTCCACAGCTGCAGCTGCCAGCCGGCCAGCGTGAGGACCATGGAGGCACAAAGAAAGGGAAATTCTCGAAGCTCTCGCTGCGGCTACCCCAGCACACGCAAAAACCTGGTGCTATTTGTGAGACATCTTTGTGTCTCGTGTGGAAGATGTGGCATCTCTGTGGATGTAGGACTGCTGTGAGACGGGCACACCTGCAGACTCAACTCAAACTGCAAGACAAGTGAAGACCTGACATCACGACGTAAGGCAGAAGGAAGGGAAGGAGCGAAAACTGGCACATTTCAATGCAGGCACAGGATAGCTTGGTGATTTTAGAAAGGGGTTTGGCTTTGAAAATGGTCCAGACGATAGGAGAAGCAGCTTCCACCACGAAGAAGAAGGACACAGTTTCCCAGACGCCCGAGAGAAGATTGCAGAGAAGCAGGAACTACCATCCACCGCATGTCAACCACTCCAACACAAAAAGTGAAAACCCAAGAAAATCAGTTGAGGAGACCATGGCTGCCTGCACAGGTTTTTCATGCAGAAGGAGGTGCCCTGTCGGGGGGAAAATGCCACAAACGACATTTATTCACGAGAAAGACAAGTGAGCACCAAGATGTTGGGTAGGAAGGGGTGAAGCAGCGACCGAATGAGCGGATACAGGCGGGGGTGTGAGCAGGGCGGCTGGCCCTGTGTAGGAAGCTCACCCCAGGTTCCTGAAGGCAACAAGTCCCAGTGGCCAGTGGTCTGGCTGCACAACCAGAGCCCTTGCCCTGGACCAGTTCCATCCCGGCTCTGTCCCTCAACTCAGGAAGTACGCTGAGAGCAAGGGAATGTCCTCTAAAGTTCTTCTGACATCGGACAATGTCCTGGCCACCCAGAACCCCACGGGTCACCACCAAACGTGTCTTGGTGGCTCACTCGCTCCGGAGCGCAGCGGGTCTAAGTCAGCCTGCGGACCAGGGGCCACGAGGACTTGTGAGGCTCATGGCACAGGCACGTTACAAGAAGGACAGTCAATGCTGCCAAAGAGAACCGCCACAGAGGGAACATTATGAAAGTCAGGAAGATGCCAAGGGACGTTACAAAAAACTCTGGGGAAACCATCAAGCCCAACACAATCAAGAAATCCCTGCTAGAGATGACTGTCCATACGACGTGCGTGATTTCCAGGACCTATGACACAGCCAATCAGGAAACTCATGACTGAGACTGTGCATATGGCAAAAAGAAAAAAAAGAAAAAGAAAAAGAGTTGGGGGATGCAGGGATTCAAAATGCGTATCCTACAGAAGGTCACGAGCACAGAGAAAAGCCCAGAGGAGGTCACAGAAGAAGACAGCAGAGAGAGGAGATCTGGCGAAGCAGACGGAGGGCGAGGAAGGTGGCATGGAAGCGGCATCGCTGGAAAGCACGCTGCCACCAGGAGTGATCCGGCAGAGTCTCGGCTCCTTTCCCACATGGACCCTTCCATGACAAGGGCGCTGGGACTAAAGCCAGCCAGCCGTCTATGGAAACATTGGCCAGGAACAGAGAGGCCCTTGTGGAAAGCTGCACAGACAGTGCCCGCCTCCACCCCCATACCGCCAGGCCCCAAGGCCCAAGACTGCCCCATCTAGCGGGTCCCCCCCACCCCATGCAGGTCTGCATATCAGCACATTTGTGAGGACCCACCCCCACTTTCCAGACAGCAAATCCTCACCAAGGTGCTCAGTGAACCACTTCGCCTGCCATGCACACGTCTGTGCGTGAAAATCGAGGGAGCATGCAGCCAGGCCGCCCGGGACGCATGTGTGTCACCACCACCTAAGCGTTCATCAGGAGGAACATCGTGTGGAGACTTGTGTGCACTTGGACAGCCTATCCTCACACGGGCATAAGGGCAGTAAGATCTGACATAAAACGAATAACGTGTTGTTCCATAACCTGGCTTTCAAAAAATGACATTTCCTTCTGGCAGGTCTCTCTCGGTCCCCGCCCAGAGAAAATGCCTCTCAGCCTACTATCACAGGCTGTTTTTGTAATGTAACAATGTGTCCAGACTGTATTAGGAATATGGCTGTAAAACTGCAGGCTAGAAAAGCTTTGTAACCATGCATTCACCCGTGTATCTCCTAGGCCATGGCGAAGCAATCGTACTGAGTACACCAGGCCATCATGAAGCATTCACCCTTCATTGGTAATGCATGAATTGTTACATCCGTAAATACACAGGAATCTTTCCAATTCCTCCCATTTCTGATGCACAGTGCTAAGGATACACGTAACAACAGCGTAGTGTGTCACCTGAGACAGCACTGATGTGGGTTCTGATAGACAATTCATTCTAGAAACAGATGGAGAATAAACTCAGGGATCAATACAGCGCAGAGCTGTGCACCTATTTCCCTGTGACGTAAAACTGTTTCTCTAGCTTACTTGACTCGAAGAATATAGTATATGACACATACAAGATACAGGTGCTAATGCACTGTTTTTCTCTCTACTCAGGTTACTGGACAACAGGAGAGTTTGAACAGTTAAGTGTTCTGGGGACCAAACCTTATACATGGATTTTCAATTGTGGGCAGGGTGGAACCCCGAACACCAAGTTGTTCTACGGACAGCTCTACTCATCCTCGGGGAAGAACGAAGCAAGCACGACCTTTGTGAACAACAGAAAAGAGGAAAATAGAAATAGATTTTCTGTTTTAATTTTGTAATGTCATTCTTTATTCCTTAGAGACGGAGAGCAGCAGGGGACGGGCAGAGTGAGAGGGAGACAAGGAATTGAAAGCAGACTCCAGGCTCTGGGCTGTCAGCTCAGAGCCCGTCTCGGGGGTTCCCTCGCCAAGAAAAAGTTCATGACGGGGCCAAAGTCAGCCGCTTAACTCACTGAGCAACCTAGGAGCAGAAAAGGAGAAGTTTAGACGGTCCTTGTACACAAGGCATACGTGTTTCCCCAAAGGAGTTAGTGACCAAGTTGCTCAGGAACACCCAGCACTAAGTGCCAGCAGGCAGGACACAGATTCAGAAAGAAAGGCCGTCTTCTCAGAGAGAGAGGCGTATTGTACACGGATGGGGCAGAACGCCAGCATCTCTGCACAGCAGGAGGCGCCCCCCGCCCCACAGCCAAGCAGCTGCGAGGTGAGTGGGGCCGGCGCAGGGAAGACCGCAGGACTCGGCCCCTCCCCGAGTCCACCCGAGTGATGACAGGGTACAGATCTCCAGAGACCTCACAGATGGCCTCTGAGACAGGCAAGCTCCACGCCACAGGACCCACGGACCAGCAGGGAGAGGGAAGAGCAGGAAAGAGGCAAAGCCATCTCCCTGGCTTCTGACCACCAGACCAGGGAGCAAGCTGCTCTGTTCCCAGGAGGAGGCACAGGTGTGGGGAGGAGGGTGGTGGCCCGTGTGGAACTCAAAGAGCCCACAGTCCGCCCAGATGGACCTTCACTACGAGGTGCTTGGAAAGACGTCCGGGAGACAGAGTGGGGTGCATGAAGGAGAACACAGGGCAGCCGAACCTCCCAAGGAAAACCGCCTCCCCGAGTCTGACCCACACCGACCCATGGGACAAAACGGCCACCCTGCAGCCGCACTGTGCACACGTTCCCCCATTCCACCGAACCACACACTCCCATGCCGTTCTATGACTCTCCGTAAAACCGCATACGTCTCTGGGCGAGGTAACTGCAGCACATAGTGTTCAGCACCTAGTACCGTGCCTGCCACGCACTCCAGAACAGGTGAATACTTTAGTGTACGCCTTGTACCCACACACGTAAATATTACACACGCTGCTTTTAAACATTACGTAGTTCTGTATAGGATATAAAGACGCACACTGTCCTGTGCTTTATGAGATGGGTGATGTGAGGGGCTTGTACCTGTTGCCTAAAGCACGAATCTTAGCGCTCAACCCACACATTAGAAGGAGCCACTCTACCCAATGACGTCTACACTGCATCCATTCTTGTCTCCTCCCCCAACCCACTATCCACACAGAACCAGCACCAGCTTTCAAAAAATTCAACAACATCATGCCAGTCCTTCCCCCTGAGGACACAACGACCCCAGGCCCTTTTCTGAAAACCCAACTCCTTACGGGGTAGGTTCTGTCCCAACACCAGCTGCCTGGTGCCTCACCTGGCTCCGCTTCCGCTTCCATCGCTCACAACAAAGCCAAGCTCCTCCTTGACCCCGGCCTTTGGCCTCGGAGTCACACTGCTGGGAGAGTGCTCGGTCAGCCTCAGCTCCCGAGCGACCTCTCCGGAAAAGGCCTTTCCGGAACCACGGTGCACAAGTAAGCGACATTTCCTCCTAACCCCTTCACTCGTCCAGATACACTCTTCTCAGCTGTGCCTCCACCCCCGTCTCCGAGGAGCACAGCAGCCAGAGCCTGGCGACCACAATGGTGCAGAGTCACAAAAGGGCTCAACAAGGGTGGGTGGTTGTGTCTCTGCAGATGATTCGGGTGCACCAACACAGAAGCCCTTTTTGTGGGGGCTACACTGTACACATACAGACATCATAAGGACTCTAAACCCGTATCTTTCTATAATAACACGGAATGTAAATGGACCAAATGCGCTAACCAAAAGACATAGGGTATCAGAATGGATAAAAAAACAAGACCCATCTATTTGCTGTCTACAAGAGACTCATTTTAGCCCTGAGGACACCTTTAGATTGAGAGTGAGGGGATGGAGAACTATTTATCATGCTACTGGAAGCCAAAAGAAAGCTGGAGTAGCCATACTTATATCAGACAGACTAGACTTTCAATCAAAGGCTGTAACAAGAGATGAAGAAGGGCATTTCATAATAATTACAGGGCCTATCCATCAGCAAGAGCTAACAATTATAAATGTCGATGCGCCGAATACAGGAGCCCCCAAACATAGAAAACAATTCCTCATAAACATGAGCAACCATATTGATAAGAATGTGGTCAATGCAGGGGACTTTAACACTCCACTTACAGAAATGGATAGATCATCTAGACACACGGTCAATAAAGAAACAAGGGCCCTGAAGGATACATTGGATCAGATGGACTTGACACATATATTTAGAACTCTGCATCCCAAAGCAACAGAATATACTTTCTTCTCGAGTGCACATGGAACTTTCTCCAAGATAGGTCATATACTGGGTCACAAAACAGCCCTTCATAAGTATACAAGAATTGAAATTGTACCATGCATACTTTCAGACCCCAAGGCTATGAAGCTTGAAATGAACCACAGGAAAAAGTCTGGAAAACCTCCCAAAGCATGGAGGTTAAAGAACACCCTACTAAAGAATGAGTGGGTCAACCAGGCAATTAGAGAAGAAATTTAAAAATATATGGAAACCAACGAAAATGAAAATACAACAATCCAAACGCTTTGGGATGCAGCGAAGGCAGTCCTGAGAGGAAAATACATTGCAATCCAGGCCTATCTCCAGAAACAAGAGCAATCCCAAATACAAAATCTAAGAGCACACCTAAAGGAAATAGAAGCAGAACAGCAAAGGCAGCCTAAACCCAGCAGAAGAGGAGAAATAAGAAAGATCAGAGCAGAAATAAACAATATAGAATCTAAAAAAAACTGTAGAGCAGATCAATGAAACCAAGAGTTGGTGTTTTGAAAAGATACACAAAATTGACAAACCTCTAGCCAGGCTTCTCAAAAAGAAAAGGGAGATGACCCAAATAGATAAAATCATGAATGAAAATGGAATGATTACAACCAATCCCTCAGAGATACAAACAATTCTCAGGGAATACTATGAAAAATTATATGCCAACAAATTGGACAACCTGGAAGAAATGGACAAATTCCTAAACACGCACACTCTTCCAAAACTCAATCAGAAGGAAAGAGAAAGCTTGAACAGACCCATCACCAGCGAAGAAATTGAATCGGTTATCTAAAATCTCCCAAGAAATAAGAGTCCAGGACCAGATGGCTTCCCACGGGAGTTCTACCAGACGTTTAAAGCAGAGATAATACCTATCCTTCTGAAGCTATTCCAAGAAATAGAAAGGGAAGGAAAACTTCCAGACTCATCCTATGAAGCCAGTATTACTTTGATTCCTAAACCAGACAGAGACCCAGTAAAAAAAGAGAACTACAGGCCAATATCCCTGATGAATATAGACGCAAAAATTCTCAATACGATACGAGCAAATCGAATTCAACCGCATATGAAAAGAATAACCCACCATGATCAAGCGGGATTCATTCCTGGGATGCAGGGCTGGTTCCACATTCGCAAATCAATCAACGTGATACATCACAGTGAGAAAAGAAAAGATAAGAACCATATGAGCCTGTCAATCGATGCAGAAAAGGGCTTTGACAAAATTCAGCACCCTTTCTTAATAAAAACCCTTGAGAAAGTCGGGATAGAAGGGACATACTTCAACATCATAAAAGCCATTTATGAAAAGCCCACGGCTAACATCATCCTCAATGGGGAAAAACTGAGAGCTTTTTCCCTGAGATCAGGAACGCGGCGGGGATGCCCACTCTCACCGCTGTTGTTTAACATAGTGTTGGAAGTTCTAGCATCAGCAATCAGACAACAAAAGGAAATCAAAGGCATCCAAATTGGCAAAGATGAAGTCAAGCTTTCCCTTTTTGCAGATGACGTGCTACTACACATGGAAAATCTGATAGACTCCCCCAAAAGTCTGCTAGGCCTGATACATGAATTCAGCAAAGTTGCAGGATACAAAATCAAAGTACAGAAATCAGTTGCATTCTTATACACTACCAATGAAGCAACAGAAAGACAAATAAAGAAACTGATCTCATTCACAATTGCACCAAGAAGCATAAAATACCTAGGAATAACTCTAACCAAAGATGTAAAAGATCTGTATGCTGAAAAGTATAGAAAGCTTATGAAGGTAATTGAAGGAGATATGAAGAAATGGAAAGACATTCCGTGCTCATGGATTGGAAGAATAAATATTGTCAAAATGTCAATACTGCCCAAAGCTATCTACACATTCAATGCAATCCCAATCAAAATTGCACCAGCATTCCTCTCGAAACTAGAACAAGCAATCCTAAAATTCATATGGAACCACAAAAGGCCCCGAATGGCCAAAGTAATTTTGAAGAAGAAGACCAAAGCAGGAGGCATCACAATCCCAGACTTTAGCCTCAACTACAAAGCTGTCATCATGAAGACAGCATGGTATTGGCACAAACACAGACACACAGACCAATGGAATAGAATAGAAACCCCAGAACTAGCCCCACAAACGTATGGCCAACTCATCTTTGACAAAGCAGGGAAGAACACCCAATGGAAAAAAGACAGTCTCGTTAACAAATGGTGCTGGGAGAACTGGACAGCAACATGCAGAAGGTTCAAACTAGACCACTTTCTCACACCATTCACAAAAATAAACCCAAAATGGATAAAGGACCTGAATGTGAGACAGGAAACCATCAAAACCCTAGAGAGGAAAGCAGGAAAAGACCTCTCTGACCTCAGCCGTAGCTATCTCTTACTCGACACATCCCCAAAGGCAAGGGAATTAAAAGCAAAAATGAATTACTGGGACCTTATGAAGATAAAAAGCTTCTGCACAGCAAAGGAAACAACCAACAAAACTAAAAGGCAACCAACGGAATGGGAAAAGATATTTGCAAATGACATATCGGACAAAGGGCTAGTATCCAAAATCTATAAAGCGCTCACCAAACTCCACACCCAAAAAACAAATAACCCAGTGAACAAACGGGCAGAAAACATGAATAGACACTTCTCTAAAGAAGACATCCGGATGGCCAACAGGCACATGTAAAGATGCTCAACGTCGCTCCTCATCAGGGAAATACAAATCAAAACCACACTCAGATATCACCTCCCGCCAGTCAGAGTGGCCAAAATGAACAAATCAAGAGACTATAGATGCTGGAGAGGATGTGGAGAAACGGGAACTCTCTTGCACTGTTGGTGGGAATGCAAATTGGTGCAGCCACTCTGGAAAACAGTGTGGAGGTTCCTCAGAAAATTAAAAATACACCTACCCTATGACCCAGCAATAGCACTGCTAGGAATTTACCCAAGGGATACAGGAGTACTGATGCATAGGGGCACTTGTACCCCAATGTTTATAGCAGCACTCTCAACAATAGCCAAATGATGGAAAGAGCCTACATGTCCATCAACTGATGAATGGATAAAGAAATTGTGGTTTATATACACAATGGAGTACTACGTGGCAATGAGAAAGACTGCAATATGGCCCTTTGTAGCAACACGGATGGAACGGGAGAGCGTGATGCGAAGTGAAATAAGCCATACAGAGAAAGACAGATACCATATGGTTTCACTCTTAGGTGGATCCTGAGAAACTTAACAGAAACCCATGGGGGACAGGAAGAAAACAAAGGAGGTTAGAGTGGGAGAGAGCCAAAGCATAAGAGACTCTTAAAAACTGAGAACAAACGGGGTTGATGGGGGGTGGGAGGGAGGGGAGGGTGGGTGATGGGTATTGAGGAGGGCACCTTTTGGGATGAGCACTGGGTGTTGTATGGAAACCAATTTGACAATAAATTTCATATCCTGAAAAAAAATAAATAAACATAAAAAATTCAACAACATCATGCCAGTCCTTCCCCCTGAGGACACAACGACCCCAGGCCCTTATCTGAAAACCCAACTCCTTACGGGGTAGGTTCTGTCCCAACACCAGCTGCCTGGTGCCTCACCTGGCTCCGCTTCCGCTTCCATCGCTCACAACAAAGCCAAGCTCCTCCTTGACCCCGGCCTTTGGCCTCGGAGTCACACTGCTGGGAGAGTGCTCGGTCAGCCTCAGCTCCCGAGCGACCTCTCCGGAAAAGGCCTTTCCGGAACCACGGTGCACAAGTAAGCGACATTTCCTCCTATCCCCTTCACTCGTCCAGATACACTCTTCTCAACTGTGCCTCCACCACCATCTCCGAGGAGCACAGCAGCCAGAGCCTGGCGACCACAATGGTGCAGAGTCACAAAAGGGCTCAACAAGGGTGGGTGGTTGTGTCTCTGCAGATGATTCGGGTGCACCAGCACAGAAGCCTTTTTTGTGGGGGCTACCCTGTACGCTTGAGGGGCATCCCGCTCCCAGCCTGCTTCAGATTCTGGGTCTCCCTCTGTCTGCCCCTCCCCTGGCCACACTCTCTGTCTCTCTAAATAGTAAATAAACATTATGAAAATTAGGAAACAAACGACACTGATCAAACACTCCCAAAATAACTGTCACTTAAGCGATCCACTTCATCTAGTTGCCCTGCCATAGCCAGCCCGTCATCACAAAGCCTGCCCTGGGCAGGCACCTGACAGGGGAGGAGGGCGGCCATGGCAGTGGGGATAGGGAGCTGGGAGGCTGACACCGTCACCACCCCATGGACTCAGGCTGAGCGTGGGCAAACTGGATGGCCAGTTTAGAAGAACGACGGGTACTAGGCAAGGACTACTGGGTTTTCTTTTCTTCTGTAACAAATGCTGATGACCAAAATGTTTGCTAGGACTTCTCAGTCTTCCCTGGCTTGCTCTTATACATGTGAGTAGCCTGTTAATCACCACATCGTGAACTAGGAAAGATGAGTTCAATTTGAAGCATGTTTGAAGGCATCAAGGAGACCCCGAGGCAGTCACAACTGGAAGGACTGAGGCCCCAACAAAAGGGAAGCCCGCTGAGCCAACTCTAATGTTCAGAGTCCTCTCTCTCCCTCAACACATGTGAGGATTCTGAATTTCCTCAGGGACTGGAGGCAAGATACCAACGAGCTGCAAAGGAAACCTAACAGAAAGGCAAGCACAAAGTCGCAGCTAACCGAGCTGTGGACAGCACAGGGAGGCACCGAAAATGAGCCCGGCACTCGGCAAGCACTGCCTGAGAAGCTGACCCTTCCATCATCTCATTGTGCTGTGGAGAAAATAACTGGGCTTTGGGACGTAGCATCAAGGACGGGTCGTCGGAAATACTCCAGGCCTCCAAATGGGGACCCTGGAGGTCTACATGGGGGTGGGGGACAGCGTGAGCCCAGCTCACACTGCACCTTACAAAGACTGAGCCCCAGTCTCAACTCACTCACGCCTGAGTGGGCCCAATAACCGCCACACTCGGGGTGTATGGGATGAAATGCTGAAGGAATACAAGCACACGAAGAGCCTCTATGCTTCTCCATACAGTCCAGCACAAAAATAAAAACAAAGAAGAAATGAAAAGACAAGATAAGACAAGACAAAAAAAATACAGAAAAGAAAAGAAAAGAAAAAAAGAAGAAGAAAGAAAAGAAAAGAAAAGAAAAGAAAATGAAAAGGAAAGGAAATGAAGGGAAAGGAAAGGCAAGGAAACGAAAGGGAAGGAAAGGAAAGGAAAGGAAAGGAAAGGAAAGGAAAGGAAAGGAAAGGAAAGGAAGGGAAAGGCAAGGCTAGGCAAGGCAAGGCAAAGCAAGGCAAGGAAATGAAAGGAATGCCTGGGTAGCTCAGTCGGGGAAGCATCCCACTTTGGTTCATGTCGTGATCTGACGCTTTATGGTTTGAGTCCCGTGTCGGGCTCTGTGGTGACAGTGAAGAGCCTGGAGCCTGCTTTGGATTCTGTGTCTCCCACTTTGTCTCCCCCTCCCCTCTTCAAGTTTTGTCTCTACCTCTCTCTCTCTCTCAGAAGTAAATAATATTAAAAAAAATTATTTTAATAAGAAAAGGAAAGAAACAAACAAGCAAACAAAAAAAAGAGGGGCACCTGGATAGCTCAGTCTACTCGTTTAAGTGACCGACACTTGGTTTCGGCTCACGTTTGTTAGTTTGAGCCCTGTGTTGGGCTCTCTACTGACAGAAAACAGCCTCTCCTCAACAGTGTCTCTCTCTCCCCCGTCCTCTACCCCCACCCCTGCTCTCACCTTCTTTCTCCCTCAAGATAAATAGATAAACATAAAAAAAAAACAGGTTTTACATCATATCGACCCAAAGAAGAAAGAAGAGAAACAGACCAAGAGGAGACCCATAGACTGGAGTTATTGGATGCAAAAGTCAACTGTCCAAAAACCATTCTTGACAAATGGGAAATTTTCAGAGACTCAAAACAGATTCTCAAACTGCAAATTATCGGAGCTAAAATTAAGATCTCCAGGTGCCTGAGTGGCTCAGTTGGTTAAGCATCTGACTTCAGCTCAGGTCATGATCTCGTGATTCGGGAGTTTGAGCCCCGCGTTGGGCTCTGTGCTGACAGTGCAGAGCCTAGAGCCTGCTTCAGCATCTGTGTCTCCCTCTCTCTCTGTTCTTCCCTTGCTCCCAGTCTGTCTAGCTCTCTAACATAATTAAAAGACTAAAAAATCTTGTTAATGGCATTAAGAACTCAGTCTGTGGGTTTCACATCAGAGTAGACACAGGTGAATAGACTCAGTGAACTGAAAGATAGTTAGGTAAAAATATATCTAGACCATACACAGAGAAAACGTCCAGAAAATACAGAAGCCCAAAAGACACAGAAGATATGGTACAAAGGTCCAATAGGAACCCACAAAGTAGAGGAAACACAGAATGGGTAGTACCACTTCGCTACAAAGATAAGAATCAAAACTGATAAAAGAACCATGAGAGTGACTCCACAAAGAACACCCGAGGCAAAAAGATGTTAACAGTCATGAGAGGACAAAGATACCGCCTTCCATGGGACAACAACAACAACACTACCAGCTGACTCTTCAAGACGAGCAAATGAAGCCAGATGATGGATTGGCATGTATGAAAGGTGAACTAAAATAGCCACCAACCTGGAAGTCTTTACCTAACAGAAACATTCTTCACAGTGAAGGCAAAGTAAAGATGTTTTTCAGGCAAAACAGAAGCAAAAACAAAAATAAAAACAGAAACAACAAACAAAAACAACACACACACACACACACACACACACACACACAAACCATGACTACACATCAACTACAGTCACAAACTAAAATCAATATTAAAGCAGCTTGTTGCACAAAAGAAATGTAGTCTCTGAAAGAAATATGAAAAAACAAGGCTTGCAGAACAACGTCACAACAGAAAGGGTAACTGTGAGAACAAACCTTCACAAGCATTAAGTGCACGAAACAATGACAACAACGCCAAAATCCACCTAAAACTTAAAAATATTACCCAACAAAAGGCGAAGAGGAGTTCAGTGTGGTTCAAGTGTCAAAGAAAAGAGCAGGGGCGCCTGGGTAGCTCAGTCAGTTGGGTGTCCGACTTTGGCTCAGGTCACGATCTCACGGTTTGTGAGTTGGAGACCCACGTCAGACTCTGTGCTGATGACTCAGAGCCTGGAGCCTGCTTCAGATTCTGTGTCTCCCTTTCTGCTCTGCCCCTCACCCGATTGTATTATGTCTCTCTCAAAAAACAAATAAATCTTAAAGAAAAGATAAACGGAGAGAGCAGTGTCAGGGAAGCAGTACAAGTCCTGAATCAGGCAGGGGTCAGTTGAAAATGCACCTGCCTCTAGAAATAGATATATTCCAATTACCTAACAGATCAGTGTACAAGTAAAAACTCCCTCCTACTTCTAAAGGAAGGCTAGAGACCAAAAGAACCCAGAACAGCTGGGACAAAGAAGAAACTAATAATACGGTACGTGTAAACTACTCTATCAGTCATGACATGTGCACAAATGCTGCAAGCAAAAGGTTGACTCTCAAATTCATTAGAAGGAAACTAAGCATACGCTGGTCACAAAGGTACACCTTAAAACGTAAGATCACAGACAGGTGGAAGGAAAAGATCCCCAGGCAAACCCTACCGAACAGAAAACTGATGTGGCCACTGGGACCCTCCAAGAAAGTAACCTCTATTGCAAAAAGCTCTACTGGAGACCAAGAGGAACATTTCGCGATGGAAGTTCCATCTACCAAGAGAACAAGACTTCTAAACTCGCATATACCTAATAACGCAATCTCAAAATACAGAAAAATTCACAAACAGAGAAAAGGAAAAAGAGCCACATCCATAAGCACGATGGGAGTCTTGACGATACATCTCTCAGTATCTGACAGAACTGACGACAACAGAAAACTCAAGGCAGTGGGACAGGGCTGTCCAATATGCGGTCACGTGCTGTATTGCAAGTACTTGAAACGCGGCTCCTCAAAGTGCGACGTGTGGAAAGTATAAAATGCACACCACATTTTAAAGACAACGTGATAAAAGAGAATTCAAAATCATTCATAATTTTTGCTCACACCGGCTATACACTGAAATGATATTTTGGATGTGGCTCTTAGTTATATTAGTAAACTCATTCTCGCCTATTCCTTACTTGGTTTCAAGTGGTTACTAAAATCTGAATTCTGTCATTAACAAACTTCATCTAACCTATAAATAGAGACTACTGCATTCCCCCAATACACGTTATTTTCACGTGCCCGAGGAACAGTTCATGAAAACCAATATATGCCAGGCCATTAGGAAAGTCAGCTCATCTCAAAGGACTGAAATACTGCAGGGCATATTTAGGGATTGCATTAGATTCACAGTTCATTTACCCCAACAATTCATCATGCCCACAGTGATGGGATGAAGACAGGGAGACTTCCGGTGATGACCAGTCCTGGGCGGCTGAGAGAGCACTGTCACCCCTGCCACCACAGGAGGACAGGGAGAAGCAGGCTGTTGATGAACCAGGAAGCTGACTCTCACCTGACCCTGAATGTGTAGATGCCTTGATCTTGAGAACTTCCCAGTCTCCTCAACTGTAGGAAAGAAGTTTCTGTTCCTTATTAGGCAGCCAGTCAATGTATTTTGTTACAACTACCCCAAAACACTGAGACAGATACCTTCATGGAATTAAGCTAGAAATCCGCACAAAGAGAACGAGAAAATCCCCGAAACATCAAGATGTCTTCTGCTCCTAAACATTGTGATGAATTAAGAAAAAGATGCCACAGTGAAAGTTAGGAAATAGTTTCACATAAAAGATAATAAACATTTGGCTTATCAAAACTTGTGAGATCGGTAAAGGTGTGCTTAAAGGGAGACTCATAGATTTAGAATACATATATCATAGGATAGCTCAGTTGCTTGGTGACCAACTCGTGATTTTGGCTCAGGGTATGATCCCACGGCCACAAGATCAATCCCCATCCTGGCTCCACACTGAGTGAGGAGCCTGCTCGAGATTCTCTCTCTCTCTCTCTCTCTCTCTCTCTCTCTCTCTCCCTCTCCCTCTCCCTCTCCCTCTCCCTCTCCCTCTCCGTCTGACCCTCTGCCCTGCTCATGCTCTCATTCTAAAATGAATCAACACACTAATAAGCAAATAAATACAATACACATACTGGAAAGGAACAAAGGCTAAAAATCAAATGAAGGATTTAGTTCAAGAACTACAAGATGGGACAGCAAACAATCACCAAGTAGATGGAAAACAAAAGGGCAGAAATCAGTGCTGCAGGAAACAAATAGTAAATGACAGAAATCAGAAAAGCCCAAGTTGGTTCTATGAAAAAGAAACAAAGCACAAAATCCCAATATCAAGAAGTTCTAAAGCCAATATCACACCAGATGCTGCAGATAGGAGGGCTATTAGAAACCAGTTGACACTTATTCCTTGGAAAGTTTGGGAGGTCAGAGCAAATTCCTAGAAAACAAAATGCCTCATCTAAATAGACACAAGAAGATATGGGAAATCAGAAAAATCCTATTTCCACTTAAGAAAGGTATCTGCAATGAAAACCCTTCTCACAAGGAAAACCCTACACCAGCTGTTGGCCTAGCACTTCTTCCCAAAAGCAAAGAACACACACAAAAACTCTTCTGGGAAAGCACAAGGAGTGCTTCTTCCTACGTTGTTTTAGGAGGCCAGCACGACCTGTAACCCAAACCCCAGCAAGGACAGCACAAGAGGGTGCAAGGGAACACCCACCTCTCTCTTGAATACACATGCAAGGATCCAAAGCACACTATTTACAAATGGAATCCAGTGAAGAGAGAATGCATAGACATGAGGTTTGATTTATTCTAGACGGGCAAAAGTTGTTTTAAGTTAAACCACAACATTGAAACAAATCACTTGTCCCCAAAGATGCACAAAACACATTTCAGAAAATTTAGTATTATTATTTCTTTGATGATTGTTAAAAAATCAGAGCAAACTAAAAACAGAGGAGAATTTTCATGTTTTGATCCAACTATCTACCAGTAATGCCACGGAAAGTGTCATATGTAGTGTTAAAATACTGAACTCTTTGGGGCACCTGAGTGGCTTCTAGTCGGTGAAGCGTCTGACTCTTGATTTCAGCTCAGGCCATGATCTCACGGTTCATGAGTTCAAGCCTCGCATCAGATTCTGTGCTGACAGTGCGGAGTCTGCTTGGGATCCACTCGCTTTCCCCCCTCTCACTCCCCTTCCCATGCATGCTCTCTAAATCAATAAAGAAAGAAAGAAACTTTAAAAAATATTAAGTATACAAAACATTAGGAAAACCTTCTCTCTCGTATCTGGAAGGAGACAAGGACACCTACTCTCACCACTTCCATTCAACACAGTACTGGAGGCCCTAGCCAATCCAAGGCAAGAAACATACAAATGGTTATACTATTGGATAGAAACAAAAGAAACTTACGATAAGGCAACACAGAGAATGTAAGGCAGACATACACAAGAATGTGAAAACCTCTGCCATTCACAGATGGATTCCACACACATAGAAAGAACTCATTCAAATCAACAAAAACCAAAACACACAACCTAATCACAAAGTGGCTTCCAAAAGGCAATTATTATACAAAAGAAACACGTAAGTGGCCAAGACACACACAGGGGCGGGTCCCACGAATACACCCTACCTCCCAGCACCTGAGCCCCAGCAACCAGCTAACACACGAGTAGAAGCAATACCAGGCATCAGCCAGCCTTGAGCTCCCGTACGCTGTTGCTCGTGGGGAACAGACACGTGCCATCACTCACGCCCTGCTCCTCCAAGGCAACCCAATACGATGCATGTGGATCTGCAGGCAGCCTCTGCACAAACCGGAGCACCCACAGGAGAAAGAATAAACCGTGCTGTGCTCACACACTGGGCCTTTGACAGCAGGGGAGGACCAGCACAGCCACGCAAGGAAAGCAGGTGCATTGCGCACACACAGCGCTCAAGGGTTGGCTCAACATGAAGCGAAGAACAAGCCAAAGCCATCGCTGGTGAAAGTCAAGACCGTGGTTACCTTTGGAGGACGTTCGGTGGGAGTCAGTAGGAGGTAGGAAGCACGGTAAGGTTCCATTTCTTCATCCAGGTGGTGGTTCCAAGAATGTGTTCGCTGAGTGGAAGGTATGGAAGATCAGCTGAAAGTAGTGGCCTAGGATGTTCCAAATGTCCACCGTGTGCCACACAAAAATGCAGCTCTGTGCGGGCTGCTAACCCCCAAGAGAAGCAAGGAAGCCCCACCCATCTGAGTGCAGAATCAGGAAAGAGCATCCAGACACCCCAGGAGCTACCGCCACACCCTCTTCGCCTCCAGCTGTTCATCTGGGGGAGTCCACATCGCCTTCCTAAACATAATTGGCCACAAGACACTGAATGCAGAAGCAGCTGGAAGAATAAAGATCTTGCACTAAGCCAATGCCAATGCCAATGCCATGCTTCTACACAGCGTTGTTCTGAAAATGTACGTATTTTTTGCACGAAAGGTATGAGTACGTTAATCTGTACTAATTTATCGTCTTTAAGTGAATTCATCACATGTGAGATGCTCGGATTTGGTTTGGTTTCCTTAATGTTTGTTTTTGACACAGAGACAAAGGACACGTGAGGGGAGGGGCAGAGGGAGAGGGCCACAGAGAATCTGAGACAAGTCCAGGCTGGCAGCTGGCAGCACACAGCCCCACATGGGGCTCTAAACTATCAACTGTGATATCACCACCTGAGCCAGAGTCGGACCCTTAACACAGAGAGCCACCCAGACGCCCGCGTCAATTCTCGGTTTAACCTCACCACAGAAGAGATCAAGAGACACAACCCCCACACACGAAGGCTCTCTGGGGCCCTCAATAATTCCCTGATGTCCAAGTGTCCCGACACCACCGAGTCTGAGAAACACTGACCCAGGGAACAAATGACACTCTCCCCTTCTTCTCCTCAACTTCCCAATTTCTATAGGGTTTCCCCAGCTCACCAGACTCTCTAGGGCCTGGCCCACAGGACGCAAGGGCCTAATCGGCCTTTGTTTGTGGCAGCCGCCTCGGGGGACAGAACGTGTGCAGCCTGTGCGGGGTCAGGGGACGGACAAGGCGGGAAGGTCTCCGACAGCCTCTGAGAGGGCGGGCGGCACACTCCTTACACGACAGCCGCGGCTGAGGCGGGCACCCGGAGAACCTCCCAGAAGCCACTACCTGCAGGGAGAAGGGCCCTTACCGCCTGCCGAGCGGTTAAGCCAGCACTGCCACGGGAGGCGCTCCCATGCACACCCCACCGCCACAGAGCGGCCACCATGACTCACGAGAGCCTGCGGGCATCCACACGGACAGGCCGGCCTTCCGCCCGAGGGTGGCCAAATGCTGTCCCCCAAGTGAACAGAACCAGGGCGCCCCGAGCCACCCGGCCTCTCACGGCTGGCACTGTGGCCTCTGCGGGAGTCCGAGCGGCGCTGGGTCCACCAGAACTCACCTGCCTCGATCGGGACGGTCTTCGGAGAAACAGGGGCCCCAGGGCGACATCCTCCTAGGTGGAACACTTCTAGCAAGGGGGAAGCCTGATGCTCAGAAGAGCACCTCCCTCACCCCCCACAGCGCATGCGGGCTCCTACCGCCTGCAAGAGCCGCCGGCCTCCCGCCCACCTCTCCGCCTGGCAAATGCGCTGTGGCGCCAGCACCAACGGAAACTACTGTGTCAGGGCGGAAAGACTACCGGGTGGGATGCTGCACCCACCCGGACGCACTGGGGTACAACGTCAGAGGCGAACCCGATCTCAGCTGCGGACCTTGGGCGATGGACACACATCAGCACAGGTTTGGGGCTGTGACAAAGGCCTCGCCCTGGTGGGGGGTTCGGATACCTGCTCAGGGGAGAGGCTGTGCCTCAGTAAGGGCAGGTATGTGTGTGAAATCTCTGGAGGATCCTCTCACCTTTGCTAAAACTGCTCTAGAAAAGTAGGCAAGAAGCCAAAACCACCCCCAAAAATATGCATGGGTGGGCCTCCGTGCAATCACGGAGCTTAGCCTGTAGCACAAGCCTGTTACCTTGGAATCACTGTCTTCTTTATCCACTGATAGGATGGCAAGGGAAAACAGTGAACTCCAGAAGCTTTCCCTCTGTTTCTGAAGTAAGAACACAGGCATCTTGCCTTTGGGTTCCCACGGTAGATGACGGAAGCTTCCCTTTGCCGTACCCTTATGTGTTTCATATCTATCCATATCTTATTCCTGAGACCATCAGCTTGCCAGGAGGTTGTCCTAGTCATTGCATCCTAAGATTTATCTCATTTTCTGGACCACATGCTTCCCTGGGGAATTCCATCAGACATCTAAAGCAGTTAATATCTATGCTTCTCAAGCTGTTCCACAGAATAGAAATGGAAGGAAAACTTCCAGACTCATTCTACAAAGACAGCTTTACTTTGATTCCCAAACCAGACAGAGATCCAGAAAAAAAAAAAAGACTACTACAAGACAATATGCCTGATGAATGAGAATACAAAAATTCTCAACAAGATACTGGCAAATCAAACGCACAGCATATGAAAAGAATTTTTCACCATGATCAAGTAGGATTCCTATCTGGGCTATAGGGCTGCTTCAATATTTGCAAATCAACCAATAGGATACATCACATTAAGAAAATCAGAGGCAAGAACCACATGATCCTGTCAATACAGGCAGAGAAAGCATTTGAAAAAACATAGCATCCTTTCTTAATAAAAACCCTCAAGAAAGTCAGAATAGAAGGAACATATGAAAACATCTTAAAAGCCACGTATGTTACAAGCCCACAGCTAATATAATTCTCCTGGGGATAAACTGAAAACTTTCCCCCTGAGATCAGGAACATGACAGGCAGGTCCACTGTCACCACTGTTGTTGAACATAGGTTTGCAATTCCTAGAACCAGCAATCAGACAACAAAATGAAATAAATGGCATCACAATGGCAAAGATGAAGTCAAACGTTCACTCTTCACAGACCATATCATACTCTACCTGGAAAACCTGACAGAATCCACCAAAAGTCTCCTCGAACTGATACATCCATTCAGCAAACTCACAGGGTACAAAAGCAATGTACAAAAACCCATCGCATTTTACTATACCAATAACAACGAAACAGAAAGAGAAGTAAAGAAACTGATCATGTTCATAGTTGCACCAGGACCATAAAATACCTATCAATAACCTAAAAATATGAATGAACCAATCCAAAGATATAAAAGTTCTGTATGCTAAAAACTATACAAGGGTTATGAAGGAAATTGAAGAAGACAAAAAGAAATGGAAAAACATTCCAATTTCATGGATTTGAAGAATGAATATTGTTAAAATGTCAATACCACCCAAAGCAATCTACACCTTCGATGCAATCCCCATCAAAATCATGCCACCATTCTTTCCAAAGCTAGAACAAATAATGCTAACATGTGTATGGAACCACAAAAGACCCCGAATATACAAAGTAATATTCAAGAAGAACACCAAAGCAGGAGGCATCACAGTCCCAGAATGTAGCCTCTGCTACAAACCTGTAATCATCAAGACAGTATGGAATGGGCACACAAACAGACACATAGGCCAATGGAACAGAATAGAGAACCCAGATTCAGACCCACAAATGTATGGCCCACTAATCTTCCACCAAGCACGAAAGAGTATCCAATGGAAAAAAACCAGACTCTTTAAGCACTGGTGCTGGGAGAACTGGACAGCAACATGCTGAAGAATGAAACTAGATCACTTTCTTACAGCATACACAAAAATGAACTCAAAATGGATAAAGGACCTGAATGTGAGACACGAAACCTTTAAAACCCGAGAGGAGAAAGCAGGACAAAACCTCTCCGACCTCAGCTGTGGCAATTTCTTACATGACACGTCTCCAAAGGCAATGGAATTAAAAGCAAAAATGAACTATTGGGACCTTATCAAGATAAACACCCTCTGCACTGCAAAGGAAACAAGCAACAAAACAAAAAGACAACAGATGAAATGGGAAAAGATGTTTGCAATTGACGTATCAGACACAGGGCTAGTATCCAAACACCTATAAAGAACTCACCAAACTCCACACCTGAAAACAAATAATCGGGTGATGAAATGGGCACAAGACATGAATAGGTACTTTTCGAAAGAAGACATCCAGATGGCCAACAGACATATGACAAGATACTCAGCGTCACTCCTCATCAGAGAAATACAAATCAAAACCACACTGAGATTCCACTTCACATCGGTCAGAGTGGCGGAAATGAACAAATCAGGACACTATAGATGCTGAAGAGGATGGGGAGAAACAGGAACCCTCATGCATTGTTGGTGGGAAGAAAAACTGGTGCAGCCACTCTGGAAACACTGTGGAGGTTCCTCACCACATTAAAAATAGATCTACCCTATGACGCAGCCATAGCACTGCTAGAATTCAGGGGATTCAGGAGTGCTGATGCACAGGGGACTCGTACCCCAATGTTTATAGCAGCGTTGTCAACAATAGCCACATGATGGAAAGAGCCTAAATGCCTGTCAATGGACAAATGGGTAAAGAAGATGAGGTTTCTATATACAATGGAATACTACTTGGCAATGAGAAAAGATGAAATCTGGCCATTTGTGGCAACGTGGAAGGAACTGCAGGGTGTTCTGCCAAGTGAAATAAGTCAGGCAGAGAAAGACAGATACCATATGTTTTCATTCATATGTGGATCCTGAGAAACTTCACAGGAGACCAGAGGGGAGGGGAATGGGGGAAACAAGTTGCAGAGAGGGAAGGAGGCATACCAGAAGAGACTCTTAAATACTGAAACAAACTGAGGGTTGATGGGGGGTGGGGGAGAGGGGAAAGTGGGTGATGGCCATGGAGGAGGGCACCTGTGGGGATGAGCACTGGGTGTTGAATGGAAACCAATTTGACAATAAATTATATTGAATACAAGAAAAAACAAAAGATGCTCAAAGTCACTCCTCATCAGGGGACTACAAAGCAAAACCACACTGAGATGCCACCTCACACGGATCAGAGTGTGTCTGTGGGTGGGCAGTCAGCACTGCTGCTTTGCTGGGACACAGTGCGTCCTCCAAAAGCGACAAGGGGTGGGGGGTCTCACGCTTTGGGAAACATGCACAATCAGGAGCAGCGAGGCTCCAACGTAGCTCAGGGTGTCCCGAAGCTGGCCCAAACGTGGCCCATCAGCGTCACTGGGGCTCTTACAGGCTCCCGAGCCTCTGTCTGTGGACGAGGAGGGAGGTGGGGGAGGGGCTTGGAAAGAGCACAGACTTGGGTTATGATTGCAAGGAGGCCCGCCCATGCATATTTTTGGGGGTGGTTTTGGCTTCTTGCCTACTTTTCTAGAGCAGTTTTAGCAAAGGTGAGAGGATCCTCCAGAGATTTCACACACATACCTGCCCTTACTGAGGCACAGCCTCTCCCCTGAGCAGGTATCCGAACCCTCCACCAGGGCGAGGCCTTTGTCACAGCCCCAAACCTGTGCTGATGTGTGTCCATCGCCCAAGGTCCGCAGCTGAGATCGGGTTCGCCTCTGACGTTGTACCCCAGTGCGTCCGGGTGGGTGCAGCATCCCACCCGGTAGTCTTTCCGCCCTGACACAGTAGTTTCCGTTGGTGCTGGCGCCACAGCGCATTTGCCAGGCGGAGAGGTGGGCGGGAGGCCGGCGGCTCTTGCAGGCGGTAGGAGCCCGCATGCGCTGTGGGGGGTGAGGGAGGTGCTCTTCTGAGCATCAGGCTTCCCCCTTGCTAGAAGTGTTCCACCTAGGAGGATGTCGCCCTGGGGCCCCTGTTTCTCCGAAGACCGTCCCGATCGAGGCAGGTGAGTTCTGGTGGACCCAGCGCCGCTCGGACTCCCGCAGAGGCCACAGTGCCAGCCGTGAGAGGCCGGGTGGCTCGGGGCGCCCTGGTTCTGTTCACTTGGGGGACAGCATTTGGCCACCCTCGGGCGGAAGGCCGGCCTGTCCGTGTGGATGCCCGCAGGCTCTCGTGAGTCATGGTGGCCGCTCTGTGGCGGTGGGGTGTGCATGGGAGCGCCTCCCGTGGCAGTGCTGGCTTAACCGCTCGGCAGGCGGTAAGGGCCCTTCTCCCTGCAGGTAGTGGCTTCTGGGAGGTTCTCCGGGTGCCCGCCTCAGCCGCGGCTGTCGTGTAAGGAGTGTGCCGCCCGCCCTCTCAGAGGCTGTCGGAGACCTTCCCGCCTTGTCCGTCCCCTGACCCCGCACAGGCTGCACACGTTCTGTCCCCCGAGGCGGCTGCCACAAACAAAGGCCGATTAGGCCCTTGCGTCCTGTGGGCCAGGCCCTAGAGAGTCTGGTGAGCTGGGGAAACCCTATAGAAATTGGGAAGTTGAGGAGAAGAAGGGGAGAGTGTCATTTGTTCCCTGGGTCAGTGTTTCTCAGACTCGGTGGTGTCGGGACACTTGGACATCAGGGAATTATTGAGGGCCCCAGAGAGCCTTCGTGTGTGGGGGTTGTGTCTCTTGATCTCTTCTGTGGTGAGGTTAAACCGAGAATTGACGCGGGCGTCTGGGTGGCTCTCTGTGTTAAGGGTCCGACTCTGGCTCAGGTGGTGATATCACAGTTGATAGTTTAGAGCCCCATGTGGGGCTGTGTGCTGCCAGCTGCCAGCCTGGACTTGTCTCAGATTCTCTGTGGCCCTCTCCCTCTGCCCCTCCCCTCACGTGTCCTTTGTCTCTGTGTCAAAAACAAACATTAAGGAAACCAAACCAAATCCGAGCATCTCACATGTGATGAATTCACTTAAAGACGATAAATTAGTACAGATTAACGTACTCATACCTTTCGTGCAAAAAATACGTACATTTTCAGAACAACGCTGTGTAGAAGCATGGCATTGGCATTGGCATTGGCTTAGTGCAAGATCTTTATTCTTCCAGCTGCTTCTGCATTCAGTGTCTTGTGGCCAATTATGTTTAGGAAGGCGATGTGGACTCCCCCAGATGAACAGCTGGAGGCGAAGAGGGTGTGGCGGTAGCTCCTGGGGTGTCTGGATGCTCTTTCCTGATTCTGCACTCAGATGGGTGGGGCTTCCTTGCTTCTCTTGGGGGTTAGCAGCCCGCACAGAGCTGCATTTTTGTGTGGCACACGGTGGACATTTGGAACATCCTAGGCCACTACTTTCAGCTGATCTTCCATACCTTCCACTCAGCGAACACATTCTTGGAACCACCACCTGGATGAAGAAATGGAACCTTACCGTGCTTCCTACCTCCTACTGACTCCCACCGAACGTCCTCCAAAGGTAACCACGGTCTTGACTTTCACCAGCGATGGCTTTGGCTTGTTCTTCGCTTCATGTTGAGCCAACCCTTGAGCGCTGTGTGTGCGCAATGCACCTGCTTTCCTTGCGTGGCTGTGCTGGTCCTCCCCTGCTGTCAAAGGCCCAGTGTGTGAGCACAGCACGGTTTATTCTTTCTCCTGTGGGTGCTCCGGTTTGTGCAGAGGCTGCCTGCAGATCCACATGCATCGTATTGGGTTGCCTTGGAGGAGCAGGGCGTGAGTGATGGCACGTGTCTGTTCCCCACGAGCAACAGCGTACGGGAGCTCAAGGCTGGCTGATGCCTGGTATTGCTTCTACTCGTGTGTTAGCTGGTTGCTGGGGCTCAGGTGCTGGGAGGTAGGGTGTATTCGTGGGACCCGCCCCTGTGTGTGTCTTGGCCACTTACGTGTTTCTTTTGTATAATAATTGCCTTTTGGAAGCCACTTTGTGATTAGGTTGTGTGTTTTGGTTTTTGTTGATTTGAATGAGTTCTTTCTATGTGTGTGGAATCCATCTGTGAATGGCAGAGGTTTTCACATTCTTGTGTATGTCTGCCTTACATTCTCTGTGTTGCCTTATCGTAAGTTTCTTTTGTTTCTATCCAATAGTATAACCATTTGTATGTTTCTTGCCTTGGATTGGCTAGGGCCTCCAGTACTGTGTTGAATGGAAGTGGTGAGAGTAGGTGTCCTTGTCTCCTTCCAGATACGAGAGAGAAGGTTTTCCTAATGTTTTGTATACTTAATATTTTTTAAAGTTTCTTTCTTTCTTTATTGATTTAGAGAGCATGCATGGGAAGGGGAGTGAGAGGGGGGAAAGCGAGTGGATCCCAAGCAGACTCCGCACTGTCAGCACAGAATCTGATGCGAGGCTTGAACTCATGAACCGTGAGATCATGGCCTGAGCTGAAATCAAGAGTCAGACGCTTCACCGACTAGAAGCCACTCAGGTGCCCCAAAGAGTTCAGTATTTTAACACTACATATGACACTTTCCGTGGCATTACTGGTAGATAGTTGGATCAAAACATGAAAATTCTCCTCTGTTTTTAGTTTGCTCTGATTTTTTAACAATCATCAAAGAAATAATAATACTAAATTTTCTGAAATGTGTTTTGTGCATCTTTGGGGACAAGTGATTTGTTTCAATGTTGTGGTTTAACTTAAAACAACTTTTGCCCGTCTAGAATAAATCAAACCTCATGTCTATGCATTCTCTCTTCACTGGATTCCATTTGTAAATAGTGTGCTTTGGATCCTTGCATGTGTATTCAAGAGAGAGGTGGGTGTTCCCTTGCACCCTCTTGTGCTGTCCTTGCTGGGGTTTGGGTTACAGGTCGTGCTGGCCTCCTAAAACAACGTAGGAAGAAGCACTCCTTGTGCTTTCCCAGAAGAGTTTTTGTGTGTGTTCTTTGCTTTTGGGAAGAAGTGCTAGGCCAACAGCTGGTGTAGGGTTTTCCTTGTGAGAAGGGTTTTCATTGCAGATACCTTTCTTAAGTGGAAATAGGATTTTTCTGATTTCCCATATCTTCTTGTGTCTATTTAGATGAGGCATTTTGTTTTCTAGGAATTTGCTCTGACCTCCCAAACTTTCCAAGGAATAAGTGTCAACTGGTTTCTAATAGCCCTCCTATCTGCAGCATCTGGTGTGATATTGGCTTTAGAACTTCTTGATATTGGGATTTTGTGCTTTGTTTCTTTTTCATAGAACCAACTTGGGCTTTTCTGATTTCTGTCATTTACTATTTGTTTCCTGCAGCACTGATTTCTGCCCTTTTGTTTTCCATCTACTTGGTGATTGTTTGCTGTCCCATCTTGTAGTTCTTGAACTAAATCCTTCATTTGATTTTTAGCCTTTGTTCCTTTCCAGTATGTGTATTGTATTTATTTGCTTATTAGTGTGTTGATTCATTTTAGAATGAGAGCATGAGCAGGGCAGAGGGTCAGACGGAGAGGGAGAGGGAGAGGGAGAGGGAGAGGGAGAGGAGAGAGAGAGAGAGAGAGAGAGAGAGAGAGAGAGAATCTCGAGCAGGCTCCTCACTCAGTGTGGAGCCAGGATGGGGATTGATCTTGTGGCCGTGGGATCATACCCTGAGCCAAAATCACGAGTTGGTCACCAAGCAACTGAGCTATCCTATGATATATGTATTCTAAATCTATGAGTCTCCCTTTAAGCACACCTTTACCGATCTCACAAGTTTTGATAAGCCAAATGTTTATTATCTTTTATGTGAAACTATTTCCTAACTTTCACTGTGGCATCTTTTTCTTAATTCATCACAATGTTTAGGAGCAGAAGACATCTTGATGTTTCGGGGATTTTCTCGTTCTCTTTGTGCGGATTTCTAGCTTAATTCCATGAAGGTATCTGTCTCAGTGTTTTGGGGTAGTTGTAACAAAATACATTGACTGGCTGCCTAATAAGGAACAGAAACTTCTTTCCTACAGTTGAGGAGACTGGGAAGTTCTCAAGATCAAGGCATCTACACATTCAGGGTCAGGTGAGAGTCAGCTTCCTGGTTCATCAACAGCCTGCTTCTCCCTGTCCTCCTGTGGTGGCAGGGGTGACAGTGCTCTCTCAGCCGCCCAGGACTGGTCATCACCGGAAGTCTCCCTGTCTTCATCCCATCACTGTGGGCATGATGAATTGTTGGGGTAAATGAACTGTGAATCTAATGCAATCCCTAAATATGCCCTGCAGTATTTCAGTCCTTTGAGATGAGCTGACTTTCCTAATGGCCTGGCATATATTGGTTTTCATGAACTGTTCCTCGGGCACGTGAAAATAACGTGTATTGGGGGAATGCAGTAGTCTCTATTTATAGGTTAGATGAAGTTTGTTAATGACAGAATTCAGATTTTAGTAACCACTTGAAACCAAGTAAGGAATAGGCGAGAATGAGTTTACTAATATAACTAAGAGCCACATCCAAAATATCATTTCAGTGTATAGCCGGTGTGAGCAAAAATTATGAATGATTTTGAATTCTCTTTTATCACGTTGTCTTTAAAATGTGGTGTGCATTTTATACTTTCCACACGTCGCACTTTGAGGAGCCGCGTTTCAAGTACTTGCAATACAGCACGTGACCGCATATTGGACAGCCCTGTCCCACTGCCTTGAGTTTTCTGTTGTCGTCAGTTCTGTCAGATACTGAGAGATGTATCGTCAAGACTCCCATCGTGCTTATGGATGTGGCTCTTTTTCCTTTTCTCTGTTTGTGAATTTTTCTGTATTTTGAGATTGCGTTATTAGGTATATGCGAGTTTAGAAGTCTTGTTCTCTTGGTAGATGGAACTTCCATCGCGAAATGTTCCTCTTGGTCTCCAGTAGAGCTTTTTGCAATAGAGGTTACTTTCTTGGAGGGTCCCAGTGGCCACATCAGTTTTCTGTTCGGTAGGGTTTGCCTGGGGATCTTTTCCTTCCACCTGTCTGTGATCTTACGTTTTAAGGTGTACCTTTGTGACCAGCGTATGCTTAGTTTCCTTCTAATGAATTTGAGAGTCAACCTTTTGCTTGCAGCATTTGTGCACATGTCATGACTGATAGAGTAGTTTACACGTACCGTATTATTAGTTTCTTCTTTGTCCCAGCTGTTCTGGGTTCTTTTGGTCTCTAGCCTTCCTTTAGAAGTAGGAGGGAGTTTTTACTTGTACACTGATCTGTTAGGTAATTGGAATATATCTATTTCTAGAGGCAGGTGCATTTTCAACTGACCCCTGCCTGATTCAGGACTTGTACTGCTTCCCTGACACTGCTCTCTCCGTTTATCTTTTCTTTAAGATTTATTTGTTTTTTGAGAGAGACATAATACAATCGGGTGAGGGGCAGAGCAGAAAGGGAGACACAGAATCTGAAGCAGGCTCCAGGCTCTGAGTCATCAGCACAGAGTCTGACGTGGGTCTCCAACTCACAAACCGTGAGATCGTGACCTGAGCCAAAGTCGGACACCCAACTGACTGAGCTACCCAGGCGCCCCTGCTCTTTTCTTTGACACTTGAACCACACTGAACTCCTCTTCGCCTTTTGTTGGGTAATATTTTTAAGTTTTAGGTGGATTTTGGCGTTGTTGTCATTGTTTCGTGCACTTAATGCTTGTGAAGGTTTGTTCTCACAGTTACCCTTTCTGTTGTGACGTTGTTCTGCAAGCCTTGTTTTTTCATATTTCTTTCAGAGACTACATTTCTTTTGTGCAACAAGCTGCTTTAATATTGATTTTAGTTTGTGACTGTAGTTGATGTGTAGTCATGGTTTGTGTGTGTGTGTGTGTGTGTGTGTGTGTGTTGTTTTTGTTTGTTGTTTCTGTTTTTATTTTTGTTTTTGCTTCTGTTTTGCCTGAAAAACATCTTTACTTTGCCTTCACTGTGAAGAATGTTTCTGTTAGGTAAAGACTTCCAGGTTGGTGGCTATTTTAGTTCACCTTTCATACATGCCAATCCATCATCTGGCTTCATTTGCTCGTCTTGAAGAGTCAGCTGGTAGTGTTGTTGTTGTTGTCCCATGGAAGGCGGTATCTTTGTCCTCTCATGACTGTTAACATCTTTTTGCCTCGGGTGTTCTTTGTGGAGTCACTCTCATGGTTCTTTTATCAGTTTTGATTCTTATCTTTGTAGCGAAGTGGTACTACCCATTCTGTGTTTCCTCTACTTTGTGGGTTCCTATTGGACCTTTGTACCATATCTTCTGTGTCTTTTGGGCTTCTGTATTTTCTGGACGTTTTCTCTGTGTATGGTCTAGATATATTTTTACCTAACTATCTTTCAGTTCACTGAGTCTATTCACCTGTGTCTACTCTGATGTGAAACCCACAGACTGAGTTCTTAATGCCATTAACAAGATTTTTTAGTCTTTTAATTATGTTAGAGAGCTAGACAGACTGGGAGCAAGGGAAGAACAGAGAGAGAGGGAGACACAGATGCTGAAGCAGGCTCTAGGCTCTGCACTGTCAGCACAGAGCCCAACGCGGGGCTCAAACTCCCGAATCACGAGATCATGACCTGAGCTGAAGTCAGATGCTTAACCAACTGAGCCACTCAGGCACCTGGAGATCTTAATTTTAGCTCCGATAATTTGCAGTTTGAGAATCTGTTTTGAGTCTCTGAAAATTTCCCATTTGTCAAGAATGGTTTTTGGACAGTTGACTTTTGCATCCAATAACTCCAGTCTATGGGTCTCCTCTTGGTCTGTTTCTCTTCTTTCTTCTTTGGGTCGATATGATGTAAAACCTGTTTTTTTTTTATGTTTATCTATTTATCTTGAGGGAGAAAGAAGGTGAGAGCAGGGGTGGGGGTAGAGGACGGGGGAGAGAGAGACACTGTTGAGGAGAGGCTGTTTTCTGTCAGTAGAGAGCCCAACACAGGGCTCAAACTAACAAACGTGAGCCGAAACCAAGTGTCGGTCACTTAAACGAGTAGACTGAGCTATCCAGGTGCCCCTCTTTTTTTTGTTTGCTTGTTTGTTTCTTTCCTTTTCTTATTAAAATAATTTTTTTTAATATTATTTACTTCTGAGAGAGAGAGAGAGGTAGAGACAAAACTTGAAGAGGGGAGGGGGAGACAAAGTGGGAGACACAGAATCCAAAGCAGGCTCCAGGCTCTTCACTGTCACCACAGAGCCCGACACGGGACTCAAACCATAAAGCGTCAGATCACGACATGAACCAAAGTGGGATGCTTCCCCGACTGAGCTACCCAGGCATTCCTTTCATTTCCTTGCCTTGCTTTGCCTTGCCTTGCCTAGCCTTGCCTTTCCCTTCCTTTCCTTTCCTTTCCTTTCCTTTCCTTTCCTTTCCTTTCCTTTCCTTCCCTTTCGTTTCCTTGCCTTTCCTTTCCCTTCATTTCCTTTCCTTTTCATTTTCTTTTCTTTTCTTTTCTTTTCTTTCTTTCTTCTTCTTTTTTTCTTTTCTTTTCTTTTCTGTCTTTTTTTTGTCTTGTCTTATCTTGTCTTTTCATTTCTTCTTTGTTTTTATTTTTGTGCTGGACTGTATGGAGAAGCATAGAGGCTCTTCGTGTGCTTGTATTCCTTCAGCATTTCATCCCATACACCCCGAGTGTGGCGGTTATTGGGCCCACTCAGGCGTGAGTGAGTTGAGACTGGGGCTCAGTCTTTGTAAGGTGCAGTGTGAGCTGGGCTCACGCTGTCCCCCACCCCCATGTAGACCTCCAGGGTCCCCATTTGGAGGCCTGGAGTATTTCCGACGACCCGTCCTTGATGCTACGTCCCAAAGCCCAGTTATTTTCTCCACAGCACAATGAGATGATGGAAGGGTCAGCTTCTCAGGCAGTGCTTGCCGAGTGCCGGGCTCATTTTCGGTGCCTCCCTGTGCTGTCCACAGCTCGGTTAGCTGCGACTTTGTGCTTGCCTTTCTGTTAGGTTTCCTTTGCAGCTCGTTGGTATCTTGCCTCCAGTCCCTGAGGAAATTCAGAATCCTCACATGTGTTGAGGGAGAGAGAGGACTCTGAACATTAGAGTTGGCTCAGCGGGCTTCCCTTTTGTTGGGGCCTCAGTCCTTCCAGTTGTGACTGCCTCGGGGTCTCCTTGATGCCTTCAAACATGCTTCAAATTGAACTCATCTTTCCTAGTTCACGATGTGGTGATTAACAGGCTACTCACATGTATAAGAGCAAGCCAGGGAAGACTGAGAAGTCCTAGCAAACATTTTGGTCATCAGCATTTGTTACAGAAGAAAAGAAAACCCAGTAGTCCTTGCCTAGTACCCGTCGTTCTTCTAAACTGGCCATCCAGTTTGCCCACGCTCAGCCTGAGTCCATGGGGTGGTGACGGTGTCAGCCTCCCAGCTCCCTATCCCCACTGCCATGGCCGCCCTCCTCCCCTGTCAGGTGCCTGCCCAGGGCAGGCTTTGTGATGACGGGCTGGCTATGGCAGGGCAACTAGATGAAGTGGATCGCTTAAGTGACAGTTATTTTGGGAGTGTTTGATCAGTGTCGTTTGTTTCCTAATTTTCATAATGTTTATTTACTATTTAGAGAGACAGAGAGTGTGGCCAGGGGAGGGGCAGACAGAGGGAGACCCAGAATCTGAAGCAGGCTGGGAGCGGGATGCCCCTCAAGCGTACAGGGTAGCCCCCACAAAAAAGGCTTCTGTGCTGGTGCACCCGAATCATCTGCAGAGACACAACCACCCACCCTTGTTGAGCCCTTTTGTGACTCTGCACCATTGTGGTCGCCAGGCTCTGGCTGCTGTGCTCCTCGGAGATGGTGGTGGAGGCACAGTTGAGAAGAGTGTATCTGGACGAGTGAAGGGGATAGGAGGAAATGTCGCTTACTTGTGCACCGTGGTTCCGGAAAGGCCTTTTCCGGAGAGGTCGCTCGGGAGCTGAGGCTGACCGAGCACTCTCCCAGCAGTGTGACTCCGAGGCCAAAGGCCGGGGTCAAGGAGGAGCTTGGCTTTGTTGTGAGCGATGGAAGCGGAAGCGGAGCCAGGTGAGGCACCAGGCAGCTGGTGTTGGGACAGAACCTACCCCGTAAGGAGTTGGGTTTTCAGATAAGGGCCTGGGGTCGTTGTGTCCTCAGGGGGAAGGACTGGCATGATGTTGTTGAATTTTTTATGTTTATTTATTTTTTTTCAGGATATGAAATTTATTGTCAAATTGGTTTCCATACAACACCCAGTGCTCATCCCAAAAGGTGCCCTCCTCAATACCCATCACCCACCCTCCCCTCCCTCCCACCCCCCATCAACCCCGTTTGTTCTCAGTTTTTAAGAGTCTCTTATGCTTTGGCTCTCTCCCACTCTAACCTCCTTTGTTTTCTTCCTGTCCCCCATGGGTTTCTGTTAAGTTTCTCAGGATCCACCTAAGAGTGAAACCATATGGTATCTGTCTTTCTCTGTATGGCTTATTTCACTTCGCATCACGCTCTCCCGTTCCATCCGTGTTGCTACAAAGGGCCATATTGCAGTCTTTCTCATTGCCACGTAGTACTCCATTGTGTATATAAACCACAATTTCTTTATCCATTCATCAGTTGATGGACATGTAGGCTCTTTCCATCATTTGGCTATTGTTGAGAGTGCTGCTATAAACATTGGGGTACAAGTGCCCCTATGCATCAGTACTCCTGTATCCCTTGGGTAAATTCCTAGCAGTGCTATTGCTGGGTCATAGGGTAGGTGTATTTTTAATTTTCTGAGGAACCTCCACACTGTTTTCCAGAGTGGCTGCACCAATTTGCATTCCCACCAACAGTGCAAGAGAGTTCCCGTTTCTCCACATCCTCTCCAGCATCTATAGTCTCTTGATTTGTTCATTTTGGCCACTCTGACTGGCGGGAGGTGATATCTGAGTGTGGTTTTGATTTGTATTTCCCTGATGAGGAGCGACGTTGAGCATCTTTACATGTGCCTGTTGGCCATCCGGATGTCTTCTTTAGAGAAGTGTCTATTCATGTTTTCTGCCCGTTTGTTCACTGGGTTATTTGTTTTTTGGGTGTGGAGTTTGGTGAGCGCTTTATAGATTTTGGATACTAGCCCTTTGTCCGATATGTCATTTGCAAATATCTTTTCCCATTCCGTTGGTTGCCTTTTAGTTTTGTTGGTTGTTTCCTTTGCTGTGCAGAAGCTTTTTATCTTCATAAGGTCCCAGTAATTCATTTTTGCTTTTAATTCCCTTGCCTTTGGGGATGTGTCGAGTAAGAGATAGCTACGGCTGAGGTCAGAGAGGTCTTTTCCTGCTTTCCTCTCTAGGGTTTTGATGGTTTCCTGTCTCACATTCAGGTCCTTTATCCATTTTGGGTTTATTTTTGTGAATGGTGTGAGAAAGTGGTCTAGTTTGAACCTTCTGCATGTTGCTGTCCAGTTCTCCCAGCACCATTTGTTAACGAGACTGTCTTTTTTCCATTGGGTGTTCTTCCCTGCTTTGTCAAAGATGAGTTGGCCATACGTTTGTGGGGCTAGTTCTGGGGTTTCTATTCTATTCCATTGGTCTGTGTGTCTGTGTTTGTGCCAATACCATGCTGTCTTCATGATGACAGCTTTGTAGTTGAGGCTAAAGTCTGGGATTGTGATGCCTCCTGCTTTGGTCTTCTTCTTCAAAATTACTTTGGCCATTCGGGGCCTTTTGTGGTTCCATATGAATTTTAGGATTGCTTGTTCTAGTTTCGAGAGGAATGCTGGTGCAATTTTGATTGGGATTGCATTGAATGTGTAGATAGCTTTGGGCAGTATTGACATTTTGACAATATTTATTCTTCCAATCCATGAGCACGGAATGTCTTTCCATTTCTTCATATCTCCTTCAATTACCTTCATAAGCTTTCTATACTTTTCAGCATACAGATCTTTTACATCTTTGGTTAGAGTTATTCCTAGGTATTTTATGCTTCTTGGTGCAATTGTGAATGAGATCAGTTTCTTTATTTGTCTTTCTGTTGCTTCATTGGTAGTGTATAAGAATGCAACTGATTTCTGTACTTTGATTTTGTATCCTGCAACTTTGCTGAATTCATGTATCAGGCCTAGCAGACTTTTGGGGGAGTCTATCAGATTTTCCATGTGTAGTAGCACGTCATCTGCAAAAAGGGAAAGCTTGACTTCATCTTTGCCAATTTGGATGCCTTTGATTTCCTTTTGTTGTCTGATTGCTGATGCTAGAACTTCCAACACTATGTTAAACAACAGCGGTGAGAGTGGGCATCCCCGCCGCGTTCCTGATCTCAGGGAAAAAGCTCTCAGTTTTTCCCCATTGAGGATGATGTTAGCCGTGGGCTTTTCATAAATGGCTTTTATGATGTTGAAGTATGTCCCTTCTATCCCGACTTTCTCAAGGGTTTTTATTAAGAAAGGGTGCTGAATTTTGTCAAAGCCCTTTTCTGCATCGATTGACAGGCTCATATGGTTCTTATCTTTTCTTTTCTCACTGTGATGTATCACGTTGATTGATTTGCGAATGTGGAACCAGCCCTGCATCCCAGGAATGAATCCCGCTTGATCATGGTGGGTTATTCTTTTCATATGCGGTTGAATTCGATTTGCTCGTATCGTATTGAGAATTTTTGCGTCTATATTCATCAGGGATATTGGCCTGTAGTTCTCTTTTTTTACTGGGTCTCTGTCTGGTTTAGGAATCAAAGTAATACTGGCTTCATAGGATGAGTCTGGAAGTTTTCCTTCCCTTTCTATTTCTTGGAATAGCTTCAGAAGGATAGGTATTATCTCTGCTTTAAACGTCTGGTAGAACTCCCGTGGGAAGCCATCTGGTCCTGGACTCTTATTTCTTGGGAGATTTTAGATAACCGATTCAATTTCTTCGCTGGTGATGGGTCTGTTCAAGCTTTCTCTTTCCTTCTGATTGAGTTTTGGAAGAGTGTGCGTGTTTAGGAATTTGTCCATTTCTTCCAGGTTGTCCAATTTGTTGGCATATAATTTTTCATAGTATTCCCTGAGAATTGTTTGTATCTCTGAGGGATTGGTTGTAATCATTCCATTTTCATTCATGATTTTATCTATTTGGGTCATCTCCCTTTTCTTTTTGAGAAGCCTGGCTAGAGGTTTGTCAATTTTGTGTATCTTTTCAAAACACCAACTCTTGGTTTCATTGATCTGCTCTACAGTTTTTTTTAGATTCTATATTGTTTATTTCTGCTCTGATCTTTCTTATTTCTCCTCTTCTGCTGGGTTTAGGCTGCCTTTGCTGTTCTGCTTCTATTTCCTTTAGGTGTGCTCTTAGATTTTGTATTTGGGATTGCTCTTGTTTCTGGAGATAGGCCTGGATTGCAATGTATTTTCCTCTCAGGACTGCCTTCGCTGCATCCCAAAGCGTTTGGATTGTTGTATTTTCATTTTCGTTGGTTTCCATATATTTTTAAATTTCTTCTCTAATTGCCTGGTTGACCCACTCATTCTTTAGTAGGGTGTTCTTTAACCTCCATGCTTTGGGAGGTTTTCCAGACTTTTTCCTGTGGTTCATTTCAAGCTTCATAGCCTTGGGGTCTGAAAGTATGCATGGTACAATTTCAATTCTTGTATACTTATGAAGGGCTGTTTTGTGACCCAGTATATGACCTATCTTGGAGAAAGTTCCATGTGCACTCGAGAAGAAAGTATATTCTGTTGCTTTGGGATGCAGAGTTCTAAATATATGTGTCAAGTCCATCTGATCCAATGTATCCTTCAGGGCCCTTGTTTCTTTATTGACCGTGTGTCTAGATGATCTATCCATTTCTGTAAGTGGAGTGTTAAAGTCCCCTGCATTGACCACATTCTTATCAATATGGTTGCTCATGTTTATGAGGAATTGTTTTCTATGTTTGGGGGCTCCTGTATTCGGCGCATCGACATTTATAATTGTTAGCTCTTGCTGATGGATAGGCCCTGTAATTATTATGAAATGCCCTTCTTCATCTCTTGTTACAGCCTTTGATTGAAAGTCTAGTCTGTCTGATATAAGTATGGCTACTCCAGCTTTCTTTTGGCTTCCAGTAGCATGATAAATAGTTCTCCATCCCCTCACTCTCAATCTAAAGGTGTCCTCAGGGCTAAAATGAGTCTCTTGTAGACAGCAAATAGATGGGTCTTGTTTTTTTATCCATTCTGATACCCTATGTCTTTTGGTTAGCGCATTTGGTCCATTTACATTCCGTGTTATTATAGAAAGATACGGGTTTAGAGTCCTTATGATGTCTGTATGTGTACAGTGTAGCCCCCACAAAAAGGGCTTCTGTGTTGGTGCACCCGAATCATCTGCAGAGACACAACCACCCACCCTTGTTGAGCCCTTTTGTGACTCTGCACCATTGTGGTCGCCAGGCTCTGGCTGCTGTGCTCCTCGGAGACGGGGGTGGAGGCACAGCTGAGAAGAGTGTATCTGGACGAGTGAAGGGGTTAGGAGGAAATGTCGCTTACTTGTGCACCGTGGTTCCGGAAAGGCCTTTTCCGGAGAGGTCGCTCGGGAGCTGAGGCTGACCGAGCACTCTCCCAGCAGTGTGACTCCGAGGCCAAAGGCCGGGGTCAAGGAGGAGCTTGGCTTTGTTGTGAGCGATGGAAGCGGAAGCGGAGCCAGGTGAGGCACCAGGCAGCTGGTGTTGGGACAGAACCTACCCCGTAAGGAGTTGGGTTTTCAGAAAAGGGCCTGGGGTCGTTGTGTCCTCAGGGGGAAGGACTGGCATGATGTTGTTGAATTTTTTGAAAGCTGGTGCTGGTTCTGTGTGGATAGTGGGTTGGGGGAGGAGACAAGAATGGATGCAGTGTAGACGTCATTGGGTAGAGTGGCTCCTTCTAATGTGTGGGTTGAGCGCTAAGATTCGTGCTTTAGGCAACAGGTACAAGCCCCTCACATCACCCATCTCATAAAGCACAGGACAGTGTGCGTCTTTATATCCTATACAGAACTACGTAATGTTTAAAAGCAGCGTGTGTAATATTTACGTGTGTGGGTACAAGGCGTACACTAAAGTATTCACCTGTTCTGGAGTGCGTGGCAGGCACGGTACTAGGTGCTGAACACTATGTGCTGCAGTTACCTCGCCCAGAGACGTATGCGGTTTTACGGAGAGTCATAGAACGGCATGGGAGTGTGTGGTTCGGTGGAATGGGGGAACGTGTGCACAGTGCGGCTGCAGGGTGGCCGTTTTGTCCCATGGGTCGGTGTGGGTCAGACTCGGGGAGGCGGTTTTCCTTGGGAGGTTCGGCTGCCCTGTGTTCTCCTTCATGCACCCCACTCTGTCTCCCGGACGTCTTTCCAAGCACCTCGTAGTGAAGGTCCATCTGGGCGGACTGTGGGCTCTTTGAGTTCCACACGGGCCACCACCCTCCTCCCCACACCTGTGCCTCCTCCTGGGAACAGAGCAGCTTGCTCCCTGGTCTGGTGGTCAGAAGCCAGGGAGATGGCTTTGCCTCTTTCCTGCTCTTCCCTCTCCCTGCTGGTCCGTGGGTCCTGTGGCGTGGAGCTTGCCTGTCTCAGAGGCCATCTGTGAGGTCTCTGGAGATCTGTACCCTGTCATCACTCGGGTGGACTCGGGGAGGGGCCGAGTCCTGCGGTCTTCCCTGCGCCGGCCCCACTCACCTCGCAGCTGCTTGGCTGTGGGGCGGGGGGCGCCTCCTGCTGTGCAGAGATGCTGGCGTTCTGCCCCATCCGTGTACAATACGCCTCTCTCTCTGAGAAGACGGCCTTTCTTTCTGAATCTGTGTCCTGCCTGCTGGCACTTAGTGCTGGGTGTTCCTGAGCAACTTGGTCACTAACTCCTTTGGGGAAACACGTATGCCTTGTGTACAAGGACCGTCTAAACTTCTCCTTTTCTGCTCCTAGGTTGCTCAGTGAGTTAAGCGGCTGACTTTGGCCCCGTCATGAACTTTTTCTTGGCGAGGGAACCCCCGAGACGGGCTCTGAGCTGACAGCCCAGAGCCTGGAGTCTGCTTTCAATTCCTTGTCTCCCTCTCACTCTGCCCGTCCCCTGCTGCTCTCCGTCTCTAAGGAATAAAGAATGACATTACAAAATTAAAACAGAAAATCTATTTCTATTTTCCTCTTTTCTGTTGTTCACAAAGGTCGTGCTTGCTTCGTTCTTCCCCGAGGATGAGTAGAGCTGTCCGTAGAACAACTTGGTGTTCGGGGTTCCACCCTGCCCACAATTGAAAATCCATGTATAAGGTTTGGTCCCCAGAACACTTAACTGTTCAAACTCTCCTGTTGTCCAGTAACCTGAGTAGAGAGAAAAACAGTGCATTAGCACCTGTATCTTGTATGTGTCATATACTATATTCTTCGAGTCAAGTAAGCTAGAGAAACAGTTTTACGTCACAGGGAAATAGGTGCACAGCTCTGCGCTGTATTGATCCCTGAGTTTATTCTCCATCTGTTTCTAGAATGAATTGTCTATCAGAACCCACATCAGTGCTGTCTCAGGTGACACACTACGCTGTTGTTACGTGTATCCTTAGCACTGTGCATCAGAAATGGGAGGAATTGGAAAGATTCCTGTGTATTTACGGATGTAACAATTCATGCATTACCAATGAAGGGTGAATGCTTCATGATGGCCTGGTGTACTCAGTACGATTGCTTCGCCATGGCCTAGGAGATACACGGGTGAATGCATGGTTACAAAGCTTTTCTAGCCTGCAGTTTTACAGCCATATTCCTAATACAGTCTGGACACATTGTTACATTACAAAAACAGCCTGTGATAGTAGGCTGAGAGGCATTTTCTCTGGGCGGGGACCGAGAGAGACCTGCCAGAAGGAAATGTCATTTTTTGAAAGCCAGGTTATGGAACAACACGTTATTCGTTTTATGTCAGATCTTACTGCCCTTATGCCCGTGTGAGGATAGGCTGTCCAAGTGCACACAAGTCTCCACACGATGTTCCTCCTGATGAACGCTTAGGTGGTGGTGACACACATGCGTCCCGGGCGGCCTGGCTGCATGCTCCCTCGATTTTCACGCACAGACGTGTGCATGGCAGGCGAAGTGGTTCACTGAGCACCTTGGTGAGGATTTGCTGTCTGGAAAGTGGGGGTGGGTCCTCACAAATGTGCTGATATGCAGACCTGCATGGGGTGGGGGGGACCCGCTAGATGGGGCAGTCTTGGGCCTTGGGGCCTGGCGGTATGGGGGTGGAGGCGGGCACTGTCTGTGCAGCTTTCCACAAGGGCCTCTCTGTTCCTGGCCAATGTTTCCATAGACGGCTGGCTGGCTTTAGTCCCAGCGCCCTTGTCATGGAAGGGTCCATGTGGGAAAGGAGCCGAGACTCTGCCGGATCACTCCTGGTGGCAGCGTGCTTTCCAGCGATGCCGCTTCCATGCCACCTTCCTCGCCCTCCGTCTGCTTCGCCAGATCTCCTCTCTCTGCTGTCTTCTTCTGTGACCTCCTCTGGGCTTTTCTCTGTGCTCGTGACCTTCTGTAGGATACGCATTTTGAATCCCTGCATCCCCCAACTCTTTTTCTTTTTCTTTTTTTTCTTTTTGCCATATGCACAGTCTCAGTCATGAGTTTCCTGATTGGCTGTGTCATAGGTCCTGGAAATCACGCACGTCGTATGGACAGTCATCTCTAGCAGGGATTTCTTGATTGTGTTGGGCTTGATGGTTTCCCCAGAGTTTTTTGTAACGTCCCTTGGCATCTTCCTGACTTTCATAATGTTCCCTCTGTGGCGGTTCTCTTTGGCAGCATTGACTGTCCTTCTTGTAACGTGCCTGTGCCATGAGCCTCACAAGTCCTCGTGGCCCCTGGTCCGCAGGCTGACTTAGACCCGCTGCGCTCCGGAGCGAGTGAGCCACCAAGACACGTTTGGTGGTGACCCGTGGGGTTCTGGGTGGCCAGGACATTGTCCGATGTCAGAAGAACTTTAGAGGACATTCCCTTGCTCTCAGCGTACTTCCTGAGTTGAGGGACAGAGCCGGGATGGAACTGGTCCAGGGCAAGGGCTCTGGTTGTGCAGCCAGACCACTGGCCACTGGGACTTGTTGCCTTCAGGAACCTGGGGTGAGCTTCCTACACAGGGCCAGCCGCCCTGCTCACACCCCCGCCTGTGTCCGCTCATTCGGTCGCTGCTTCACCCCTTCCTACCCAACATCTTGGTGCTCACTTGTCTTTCTCGTGAATAAATGTCGTTTGTGGCATTTTCCCCCCGACAGGGCACCTCCTTCTGCATGAAAAACCTGTGCAGGCAGCCATGGTCTCCTCAACTGATTTTCTTGGGTTTTCACTTTTTGTGTTGGAGTGGTTGACATGCGGTGGATGGTAGTTCCTGCTTCTCTGCAATCTTCTCTCGGGCGTCTGGGAAACTGTGTCCTTCTTCTTCGTGGTGGAAGCTGCTTCTCCTATCGTCTGGACCATTTTCAAAGCCAAACCCCTTTCTAAAATCACCAAGCTATCCTGTGCCTGCATTGAAATGTGCCAGTTTTCGCTCCTTCCCTTCCTTCTGCCTTACGTCGTGATGTCAGGTCTTCACTTGTCTTGCAGTTTGAGTTGAGTCTGCAGGTGTGCCCGTCTCACAGCAGTCCTACATCCACAGAGATGCCACATCTTCCACACGAGACACAAAGATGTCTCACAAATAGCACCAGGTTTTTGCGTGTGCTGGGGTAGCCGCAGCGAGAGCTTCGAGAATTTCCCTTTCTTTGTGCCTCCATGGTCCTCACGCTGGCCGGCTGGCAGCTGCAGCTGTGGACCTCAGGACGTGTCAGGCCATTCAGCCTTTTCTTGTCATACCATGAGTCTTCTCTGCATCGCGGGAGCACGTCCAGCATCCCTGGGGACACTTCAAATGGGTCCCAGGATGTAATTAAGGTTCATGGTATTGCCCTTAACATGGTGAAAATGATGCAGGAACCCTGAGAAATCACTTCTCCTGTGGTGCTTGATTTACTGGAGAAAGGAAGTGCTTACCAAGAGCTGAGTAGGAGATTCGTGGATTCGTGCAACACTTGAGGGGACCTCAATAGCAACAGGAGGTGGTGCACACTTCCCCCAGAGGACAGCGTCTGCTACAGCTTGTGTTATGCGGTTAGGACTTAATCCTGCGTCTCCACATTGGTTTGCCTTTCTCTTGACTGCAAATGGCACCATGTAGGTACGGTCAGTTTCTGTGTGCAAAATGATACGTTTTCTCTTGTTAGAGTAGGTTTGTGTATGTTTTCGGGGAGGAAATGCTCTAATAGCCTAGTATCTGCGTATATTTCATGCACTCGTGGCCTCCCGTTTACTTACTAGTTTTGATACTTCGTAGCTGCTCAGCTCATCTGCCAGTCTTTCCAAATGTCACACATCTCCAGAAAAGTTTCCAATGTATTTATTGGAACAAAAATCCCCACATAGAAATGGGCCTGCACAGTCCTACCTCAAGGATCAGATAGGCTTCTGTGGGTTCACCTTGTCAAGTCAGATTGCAAGGAACGTGGTCAGTTCTGTGGTGACATTCCGTTGATTTGGAAAGGGTTAATTTATGAAAGAAATTGAAGTATGTCACCAGTTTGTACTTGGATTTTCTAGAATTGCTGAAATCAACAACTCTCTTTATTTGGAATGTCAGTTGTTAAGTGAACGTTTATCCCCTCGTCTGTCCTACAGAGACCAAAGCTCTGGGGCGCCTGGGTGTCTCAGGGCATTAAGCGTCTGACTCTTGGTTTCAGCTCAGGTCATGATGTCATGGTTCAGGGATTGAGCCCTGCACCGGACTCTGCGCTCGACTGACTGGAGAGTGTGCGTCCACCTCCTTGGAGCCCACCTGTAGGCCATGTCCTGGGCGGGCGCTCAGTATTGGCGGGAGAGAAGCCCCACGCGGGGTGGTGGGCCCTGGCATCACTCTCCTCAGAAACCCTTCCTCCATAATATTTCCTGCTTGCCTATGGAAAGAAGTCGTAAACTCGCCCTTTCGTCAAGAGTCCTACCATCATTTTTGAAAAGTCCATCGGGTAGGGTTGAGTCTGATTGAGCCAGGGGTTCAGGCTAAGACAGCAGCTTTTGAGGACCGTCAGCCTTTCCCCACTGCCGCTCCACAAGCCTGCTTGCCAGACGAGGCCAGAGGCTGCGGATGGGCAGGAGGCTTCTCGGCCTGTTGCTCCCGAGTCAGCAGAGTTCCTGAGTCCTAGACCTGCCAGGCACCTGAAAACGTCTGTCCCCTTGAGTGTCGGTCCCTCCGAAAATCCCCGGGACTCCTGTGGGTGGTGAGGAGGGGACTGGTGTGTGTGATGCTACTTGAGGGTGGTGGGTGCTGGGACTCTGGAGGGCCACGGAGGCCTGGTGTGCTCTGGTAAAGACCCCCTGTGTCTCTCCACTTTTGTCCCCTCTCCGACCCCAGGAGTGTGCAGCTCTCGCTGCAGAGCTCCACGCCTGCAGGGAGCAGCTAATGCAGAGAGAGGAGGAGATCGCCAACCTGAAGGCGGAGAGAAACAACACCAGGGTCAGTAGGCGCACTGCCAGTGTCTTTAAACACAGGACACCATTCATGCCCCTTGTCCACATGTCCCCGTGGAGTTGGCTGGGACCTATTGTTCTCAAACCTTGTTTGATCCGTGAGGAGGAGTAAGGCTATTTTCACACATTCGAGGGGGTGGCTCCCTACCTGGGATCTGAATTGAAAGGATTCAGACTTGGTTTTGCATTTGGTGAACTTGAGGCCCGGAATTGAAGGTGTTCTTGAAACACGGTTTTCCTTTTGTCTCTCCCGCCAGCTGCTGCTGGAACATTTGGAGTTCCTCGTCTCCAGGCACGAGAGAGCTCTTCAAAAAACAGTCATACGGCGACAGGCGAAGACTCCTGCCGGCGTGTCCAGTGAGGTGGAGGTGCTCAAGGTCCTCAACTCCATATTGGAGAAGGACAAAACCGAGGCTGAAATGGTGTGCCTAGCCACAGCGGTTCTCAATTTGTGCACATGCTGTGTGTTCTAGGCACACTTTGTGTGTTTGTGTGACTGGAGTTTCCTTTTCATCTTCTTGAATTCTTGTAAGAAGACAGGTCTGTATGGTTAAAAAGCAGTAGTTGGTGGAAATGTTGTGTGTATCGATTGGCTAGTACAGATTGCATAATGTAATTTATTTCGGGGAAGATTTGTCTCGAATGTAAAATTGAAAGGGGTTAACAAGCAAGTTTGTGAACAGGAGCATCCGTGAAAAAGCTTACCAGCATTCTGTCATGTTCTTTGAGGCGAAGGGGTCTTAGGGTAACTGTAGAGTAAGGACTAATGAAACACCTCTGTGTACCAACTCAATCCCTTTGTTTCCAGGTGAGAGAGCAGTTACGTGTGGCACTGGAGGGGTGTAGTTTCGTAGAAGAATTAGGGGCCACACGCAGAGTTCAGCTCCAGACATCATCCCAGGATTTGATTGGAGGGGGTTTCCTTTTTATCCATTGTTTTTAAAACAACACGGGGGGCCTGGGTGGCGCAGTCGGTTAAGCGTCCGACTTCAGCCAGGTCACGATCTCGCGGTCCGTGAGTTCGAGCCCCGCGTCAGGCTCTGGGCTGATGGCTCAGAGCCTGGAGCCTGTTTCCGATTCTGTGTTTCCCTCTCTCTCTGCCCCTCCCCCGTTCATGCTCTGTCTCTCTCTGTCCCCCAAAAAATAAATAAACATTGAAAAAAAAAAACAACATAGGAAGACTAGCAGTGGGGGCCCTCACATGTTGCTTCCCTTTCTGAGTGTCAAAGGTGCAGAGCCAGGTGAAAGAGCTCCTGACTACCCTGTGCATTCTCGTGGCCAAGCTGGAAGAGGACCTAGACACCTCAAGGAAAGACCTCATCCTTTCTGAAGCAAGGAACACCATATTACAAAGAGATGTCCGTGAAGTGAGTGTCAGTTGAAATGGCCACGCCATCGTCGAGCCTAACGTGGGGTGTTTGGTTCGGCCTTGCCCCGTGTGTCCTTCGTCTCCCACGGGTTTTGAACGTTTGGAGTTTGGTAGAAGTAGCAGCAGAACGGGACGTGACTCCGGGGCCTGGGCGGGCTGCCTCCCCGTCTGTGTGGTGGAATCTGTCCTCCCTGGACTCTCCCCTGCAGAGGCCTGGCAGGCAGGCGGCAGAGTGGCCTCGGGTGTGGAGTGTGGGCCACCTGAGCTTGGCCCATGCCATGCTCTCGGTCCGTTTTGGGAACACACTCGGCACGTAGGAACCAGCGTGGTGCTGCCAGGTCGTTTCCGGGGGCACGGCCTTGCGGGGGCGGCGCTGCCAGGGGCCGTCACGGCCACCTCTGCCGCCCTGCCCTCCTCCCAGGGGTTCCGTGCCCCTGGTCGTGGCGGTCAGAGTGAGCGAGGCGCAGCCCGCTGGTTCTGGTGTAAGGTCATGGAGGAGTGCGGCCGCTTCTGCACGTGTGGACGTCGATGGGAATCTGATCATTGTCACAGAAACTAGTAAGGGTAGGATGGTTTCTCTGTGCCTCCTCCTGTCACTGTGAGCTGCCCTTTGCGGACAGTCCCCGCACACCCCACCCCCAGCCCGGAAATGCCACCTCGGAACACCCTGTCAGACCCTTGAGGGTGTAAGTGCACGAGCAGTCTGTTTAGTACCCTAGTGTGGGGGAGATCGTGTCAGAATTTAAAACAAAAGTATTTGCAGAAATTATAGAACCTGTTCAGTGAAGTTGTTGTTTGGCAAAGGTGGGGAGAGACCCCTCAGCAGAGTTCAAGATGCAGAGAATTTAGGAAATCATTTCTTAGGACTCATCACTTTCACTCTTGAGACTGCTGACATAAATTGCTTAGTAAACACGGAGGGCTGGAAGAGGAATCTTTCCCGTGTTGGACAAGAAAAGCAGGGCAGGACGTTCTGGTTCCATTGGCAGTGTCAGATACCATGGGATACAATGTTGTTACAGGGTTAGGCTATAGAAGATGACTTCCAGTTATATGAAAGGTGGAGTTTGGCTTCCATTTGTTAACACTGCTGCTTCAACTCTGTGGTAATTGGATGAGATTTCATCCACCTTTTCCCCGGAAAAAGGATGGTTGTCTCATGGTGTGTGCCTCCAGAGGCAAGTCGCTGTTCTGTGGAAAGCTCAACGGTGTCCGGAGGCAACCGAGGTGATTTCCGGGAGACTTTATTATCCGTTTGTCTTTGAACACCTGGGAAAGAATAAGCCTGGGTAACTGGTCAGAATCCTGAGCAGCCTCCGCACTGTCGGTACAGAGCCTGACGCGGGGCGGGCGCCAACTCACAAAGCGACACCGGCTGAGCCACCCAGGTACCCCGAGGATGCTACTTTTCTGTTTGTTTGGAAAATGAGGATTTCGCCCGGTTTTTGTGTCTGGAGCGTGTTAATGTGTCGTACGCTAATTCTTTCCCTGTTTTCCCTCTGAAATACCTGCTGTAGGCCGTGGCCCAGAAGGAAGACATGCAAGACAGGATCACTACCCTTGAGAAGCGCTGCCTCAGGGCACAGCACAAAGCCACCTCTCTGCACGACCTCAAGGATAAACTTGAAAACGAGATCGCAAAGAAGGACTCTCTGCATCGACAGGTCGTTGGTTTCGTTGAACTTCATTCCACTTTTATTAATTACAAGTCAAGTTAAGGACCAAGTGTCAATGTCAAGGTTTTAGGATCTTAGACTCTTGTGTTGACCAGCGGGGTTACTTCAACGTCCAGGGTTTAATTCTTTCGAATTTTATGGAAGCATGTTATGGGGCTCCCCTCCTTGATTCCTTCTTTGTCTTGTCTTACATGCACGTTACTCTGTTGCCTGTTAGCACTGTTTCCAAAGGAGCAGGGAGTGGCCGGGAATGTGTAGGCAGCTGGCCATTTTGGTTAGTACCTGAGATCGGGGGGAATGGCCGGGGCAGAAGCACAGTCTGGCGTGAGGATGTGAGACCCTGTGCTTTGGGAAGCAGCACGTCTCTTCCTTGGTTGTCTCAGGTCATCCGGCATTGAACAGGAACACCACATCCAGCTTCTTGGAAACAGAGAGAGCTTTGTCTGGTGTGTTTGTCAAATGTGTCAGTCGACCCAACATGATAATCAAAGTGAAATACTAGGAAGCCATTAAAATGACATCGAGGAATGCTGTTTGAGAGCACGTAACATGTTCCAAAGCATGAGTGTAAAGGGCAGATCACGAAATACTATGTGTACAGCATGTGATTTATTTTGGAGGGTTTTAAAGCATGATACGCGGTCTGTATATACACACAGAGCTATATGCACACAGAAGATGGAAGGAGTCTGTGGGAACAAACGTTAACCTTGCAAAAACCTCACCTTGTACATGATTTTTAAAATGACTTTATATATTTTTAATGCTTATTTATTTTTGAGAAAGGGAGCCAGAGTGAGAGAGAGGGAGACACAGAATCCAAAGCAGGCTCCAGGCTCTGAGCTGTCAGCACAGAGCACGAGGCGGGGTTGACCCCATGAGCTATGAGATCATGACCTGAGCCGAAGGTGGACGCTTAACCGACTGAGCCACCTCGGCTTCCCTACAAGTCCTTTAACAAAAAATCTCGTGTCTAACTTTTCCACGTTGAAGGTTTCCACGTTTTTGGTCAAGAGGGAGAGTGTTTTTGTTGAATAATGGTACACTTCCAAAAAGAACTCAACTGGCATCAGGCATGCTCTCAGAAGCTCTGTGCTGGCTGATGTGCCCACCTCAGAATGTCCTATGTAGGGAGCCCTCGGACCCCAGTATAAATATGTTTACGAAGGGTTAGGACCTCACCCTTCTCTCGTTTACTGGTCAGGAAGAACGGGCAAGCTCCTCCAGAAGATGGGTTTTCTTTAATGTGTGGGAACTTTGTCTTTGGAAAGACTTCTTTGAAGATACTGAAGAAGAGCAAAGAGTTTGGCAAGACATGTTTTGCGTAGTGAAAGGAGGACCAAGGCCGTGGGTGACTCCTTGCAGAAAGGAAAGGTTTACTCTGAAGCACCTACCAAACTGTTGGCTTCGGTCAGAACTAACAGCAGATCTCTGCATTCAGATTTTGTTTCACTTTAATAAAAATGGAAACGGAGAGAAGACTTGCTACACTTTGATGCTTTGCCTTCATTTCCTAGACTGTGGATCAAAACCGCCAGTTGCAAGAGCGCCTGGAGGTGGCGGAGCGGAAGCTGCAGCCGACCCCGAGGAAGGCCAAGTCGCTGCCCGAGGTGGAAGCCGAGCCGGCCCAGAGGGTGGCCACCCTCTGCAAGGTGGGGCCCCCGTTTCCTTCTGGGTCCCATGGTGGGAATGTCATTTTCATGGCGGTCCGTGCTTGTATCTCATTTCTCACCGGTAACGTCGGCGTGCCAAAGTCCGCGAACCAGCTGAGATCTGTTTTCGGTGCTACTTTGTCTGAGATTGGAATGCTTTTCAAACAGCAGGCATCATCCCCAGTTTTGTTCCCTCCGGTTTTGTCTGACGTGTGCTGTTTGCCGTTGGCTGCATCTAAGACTCACTGCTTTTCAGACTTAAGTCAGCGACTCAAAGCTCAAGATAGTAGCCTTGGGCAAGAGAAGGACAGGGGTGCCTGGCCGGCTCAGTCAGTGGAGCTTGGGACTCTTGATCTCAGGGTCATGAGTCTGAGCTCCCCGTTGGGTGTAGAGCTTACCGAAGGAAAAAAAAAACAAAACAAAGAAAGCATAGAATTTTTCCGAGAAATGAGAAAATCCTATCCTCTTTTAAACACAATCGTTTTTATTTTAAAAAATTCTTAAATGTTCATTTATTTGACACAGACAGAGAGGGCGAGCATGGGCACATACATGAGCAGGGGAGGGGCAGAAAGAAGGAGATAGAATGCCAAGTAGGCTCCATGCTATCAGTACAGAGCCTGACCCAGGGCTCGAACGCCCAAACCTTGCGTTCATGACCTGAGCTGAAGCCAAGAGTCAGAACCCGACTGACTGAGCCACCCAGACACCCCTTTAAGAAATAAATCTTTAAGGAATTCACTCGGAGGTTCCACAAATAGAGTCGAGGAACGTGCCAGACACAGTCCCTGCCCTCCCAGCTCTCACAGCCCTCACCACCCACAGAGGAAGGCAGCAGTTGAAGAGGTAGTTTCCAGACATGATGTAGTCTGTGCTGGGATCGAGTGATGCACACAGGACGAGGGAGCACATGACTGGGCAGCCAGTCCATCCTTCCGGAACCTGGGCTGAGGGAACCTGTAGCAGGGAGCCTGTCGGTGCTTCTGTGTCACCGGTTCCAGTGCAGTGAGGGTCCCAGTGGGAAGGGGGGTGGGTTCGTCACGGGATAATGGCCCTCAAGGCTGCCATCAAGTCGGGCAGGCGGCATTGGGCGCCCACAGGCCCAGGCTCCAACAGAGCCTCTCCTCCTTTGTGATCTGCATGCCAAGTCTCTGTTTCTTTTCTCGCCTGTCCTGTCTCCTGTCCCTGGTCAGCCGTGTAGCCCGACCCTTTGTCTTTGGACACTGTGCTGCTGAGGAAGCTAAGTTGTTGGAAGTAACTTCCCAGCTTAGGAAGGCAGCACGCCTGTTTGCTCTTTCCGCTTGCTGCTGAGTGGACAGGGGTGTCTCCCGGGGGACGAGGCACCGTCCAAGGATCCGGGACCCGGGGTGGGGATGAGACCGTTGCCTACCCCCGGTCACCAGCAAGGAAGCCCAGTGTTTCCCACTGGCACGCATGAGGCCTGTAGGGACTGTGAGCAGGCAGAAGGCCGCTCACAGCATGTCGTGCGTAGGCACAGTGTGTGGTGTGGGGCAGCCAGCTCTTCTGACCCCGCTGTCGCCCACAGGCCGAGCAGAGGCGTGGCAACATGGAAGAAAGGCTGCGCCAGATGGAGGCCCAGCTGGAGGAAAAGAACCAAGAACTGCAGCGGGTACGTGTCCGGGCGGAGCAGCCGCGCACCTGGCAGTGATTGAGGATGAGGCGCAGGCTGGGGGTGTGGGGGTAGGGAGTGGTCCCTTGTTTCCCACTTCTCCCCACGTGGACGCCAGGCCCCTTCTCGATCCCATCAGGGGTACAGTGCACTCTTGTGCAAGTTGGATGTTAGTGAACACTCCTAGCCTGTGGACAATGTTCTCTGGACGCTGGGGCCCCGTAGGCAGTGCCGCCTAGGGGTGGAGGCACCCGCACAGCCCACCGTGCCCACCAGCTCATTAGCAGCTACTCACGGTTGACGCGGGACCTCGTGGGTGTCCCTTGGCCAAAGCGGAGGTACTGGCCTGGGGTAGGGCAGCCTAGAGGAGGGGTCTCCTTCCTTAGGACATGACACTGAGGTCCTGAAATCAGGTCACGGGCCTGACCTTGGTCCCCACATCCTGAATTTCTACTTGAGATGTAAAGGCACAGGTCGGGGTAGATGTTCCTAAGAAGAGGAATAGCGTCATCGAGCCTTGACGAAAGGGAGGCCCCTGTCCCTTGAATCCCCTGAGATTTTTCCCTGCGGGAGCTGGTCGGACGTCAACATGAAACACCCAGGAGACAGAGCAGGCAGCAGCCTCCCCAACTTGGGACGTCCATCCAAGGCCATCAGGTTTTGTTTTCACCAGAAAACTCAAAACACTCACCCTTAACTTACACCAGAAACTCGTGTGCTTGGCCCTCAGGGTCAGAGAATAAAACATGAGTTTCCGCGGAGTGAAGCTTCTGATGCCAGCGTGACGGCTCGGTTGGCCGACCCCAGCCCGCCATGACACATGCACACAAGCGAGCACAACCAGACGCTAGCCTCTTGGGCCGAGAATTCGACCTCACCTACTTAGAGAAGCACTTCATTGCCGTTAGGACTGTATGGTAGTTTGGAGGGACAGGTGTTGAGATAAGGATTCTATTATAACTGAGACAATTGCAAGGACACTTTTAAGCTGCTTTGCTTGAAAAATACTTGGGTGCTGATCCCTTCTTGTGGGGTGGCCAGGGTCTTTTCCAAGTGATGACCGTTGCTGCGTGTGAGGTGTGGTGGTCGTGCTTTCTGTTGCCTGCTCCCAAGGAAAGAGGTGCCAGCAGGTGTGGCTTAGAGATGAGGAAGCCCGAACTTGGAGGGACTGTCCATTGCCTAGCCTGCGGGTGTGTCCTGAGGGCTCTTCCTCCTCCCTGGGCCCCCCGACTGCAGGGCACATGTGTACCCCGTACCCCACGGCCCTGCGCCCGGCAGGAGCCCCTGAATCCTGCCGGCCTGTCCTCGCCGCTTCTGTTTTGGGTTAATTCAGGATATGCGGTAGAAACAAGTTTTTAAACCATACGATTGATGAGAGTTCTATAAAACACAGACCCGTGAACTTTGCGGTTACGTTCGGAAATTACCTGAGGTAAATACAAGTTTCCATTACAAAACGTTCAGGAGATGTGTGAATTTCACGAAAAACAGGTGAAAGTCTTTCTCACCACTGAATCTTTCCCAAAGGGGATTTTTGTTTTATCTTTGGGTTTTGTCAATGGATTCATTTCTTTCCCCCTGAGGCCAGATCCGAGCTTCTGTTTCCGCCCCGGAATATTCCTCCTCCCGTGTGTAGATCAGCTGATCCCCTTAAGAATATGCTCTCCTGCATGTACATCTGCCTCCTGAGCCCATCTGAGAGCTAATAATGAGGACATTCGTGAGGGCCCATGCGTGTTTTGTTTCCCAGAAACAAAGGGACCTGCTAAGTGATGACCCCTGGGAAGCAGGTTCCTGCGTTTCTGTGCCCCGCTAGGTCGGTGCTGGCAGTGACGCACAAGCACGCCAAAGAGTGCCGTGGGAAGGGGCAGCCGAGGATGGCGTGCGTGTGGGTCACACCGCTGGTCATTCGCACGCCTGAGCCGGTGTTCGCACTTTGGCTTGAAGCCTGCGTCTTCTCTTTCAGGTAAGGCAGAGAGAAAAACTAAAGGAAGAGACTAATCAACATCTGTCCAGCACTATTGACAAGCTCCTGTATGAATCGGACAAGCGACTTCAGCGTCATCTACAAGAGAGAATGGCTGCTGCGGAAGATAAGGTAGGACATGAGAGACAGCGGCTGAGTGCCCCCATCCTCACAGAGGAGACGCTCACGTTGTGATCCTGAGGAGCAGCGTGGAGCAGAGGCTAACAGCCACTGCAGAAAGTAGAAATGATTCTTTCACGTGGAAAAACTGCAGGCTGTTACCCACTGCCTACGTTAAGTTCCCAGTGTCCTGTCCCTGCCCGACGTATGTGTGCGGGAAGGTGCGTCTCACTGTCTAGAAGAGGAGTATGGTCTGGGGAGGGCCCGAGAGTGAGTATTTTAGGCTTTTCCTAACTGAGACGTAAGGAGTAAGCTAGCTTCATGCTAATCAAAGATGGGCACAGAAACAGCCATAGGCAGTATATAACTAAGGGGAGGGGCCGTGTGCCGATAACCCTTTGTTGAGAGGACCCGGCGGTGGCTGGATGTGGTCGGCAGGCCCTCGTTTGCCACCCCTGTGCTGGAACCTTCAGCCTGGTTCTTGTCTGGGGAGCTAATTTCTACCTCTTTTGTCCAGAACGACCGGTAGGAGTGCGCAGTTCTGTCAGGCATTTAACCAGCTGAAAACAGAGTTTCTCCTGTTCCATCTCCTGCCTTCCCTCTTTTCATCTGGGTTGCAAAGAGTCGAAGCCTGGACTCTCACACCATCATAACGGATACACTTGAGGTGTAACGGGAGGGAAGCAGTATCATAGCATCTCTGTGAGAGAAGCTCTGGTGGGGACAGTTGGATGCGGACCTGATACTACCGGTTCTGGTGACACCTGTGTCCCTGTAGATGAGCCCAGAATCTTCCCTAAGATTGGCACTTGGAGACACCAGTGAGCAATGCTAATTACACGACACACTTGTTTTGGGTAAAACCCATTATGAGGTGCGTTATTATACCCCACGTGAGATTCTACCTTGATCACTGGGGCCAGCCTTTCGGTAGAAAGTTGTATGTGAGATTGGAAGTATATGTACGAAACTTAGGTCAGGTTTCCCAAGTGACTGAGGCATCACAGACCCTAAAAGCTAGTACAAACCAGTGTACCTGCTGCAAGTAAACTTAGGAACTTGTCATACTTACAGTCAGACAGTGATCCGTGAAGAAATTGTACATGGACAAAGTATGAGTAAAGGCTGTTACTGCAGTTTCACAGACAGCATTTCACTCTGTGGTCATGTGACCCGGTTCGTTGGTATGGCCATCCGCTCCATGCCTTGTCTGTGGTGCTGCGTTATGGTAAAGAGAAACATCGGCATGCTCTAGCATGTGGAACGTTTGAAAGAATCAACAGTAAAGGACTGTGTGTACCTTTCTCAGAAGACTCTGTTAGGAGAAGTTGGCAATCTGAAAAAACAGTTATAAGAAACGCAACGTGAGAAGGTATTTCCATCTCTCAATCATTCAGTGATCGGTTGAGACTGGAAAGGAGCAGGGGACCTCTGGGGCTCACACTTCCTCCAAGGCGAGCCACCACTGTGCTTTCGAGCGGCCCCACGCTCGCAAGTCTGAATGGCACGCATGTGGCGGAGTTGGAGCCGAGCAGCCTATGGGGTTCAGATTTCTGAGTCCCTTCGGGGGTTCGCTCGAAAGCTAAAATGTTCGCGTAAACCTTTCGTTGAGTGCAGCGTAGCCCAGCAGGGAGGTAACAGGTGACACGGGTGTCATCCCAAGGGTTCTCGAGGCTGCATTTGAAAAGGTCAAACAGGGACGCCTGGGTGGCACAGTCGCTTAAGCGTCCGACTTCAGCCAGGTCACGATCTCGCAGTCTGGGAGTTCGAGCCCCACGTCGGGCTCTGGGCTGATGGCTCAGAGCCTGGAGCCTGTTTCCGATTCTGTGTCTCCCTCTGTCTCTGCTCCTCCCCCATTCATGCTCTGTCTTTCTCTGTCCCAAAAATAAATTAAAAAAAAAAAAAAAAAACGTTGCAATGGTCAAACAGACGGGTGATGTTTAGTTTTCATGCAGCCTGATGCAAGCAACATGTTATTGTATCATGTAAATAGTGTAGACATGAGGGAGCTACTCTACAATGTTTTTCCACATTCAGTCCTTGCAACCCACGGGGCATCTCACAGTGCCATCCCCTGTGGTTGGGACCAGCCCCATTTTGGGCGCTCAGTTAGCCACGTGCGGCGGTGTCTCCGGCCTGGGACGGCACTGCCTAGGGGCTAGTTGTGTGACCGAAGCTCCTCGTCGGTTTGCTCCCTGGTGCTGCGTGTGCAGACGTGAGGCTGGGCTGCAGAGGGTCCACGATGGAGCACGTGCCTATTGCACAGAAGGGCTATTCCCCCACCGCCCAGAAAGTCCTGCTCCTCTCTACATAATTAGGAAGAAGTCCTAGTGGCTCGGTGTTTCTCCTCTGTAACCTTGCTATGCCTGAGACCTAACTGTTCAGTAGGGTTTAGGACGTTCACTTGGTGATCTGGGTGTTTCCTGGAGGACTCTTGGAGAGAATGGTCTTGGGGTTTGTAACTGCTGAATTTACCCATCGTGGTTATGATGGTCAGCATTTCAGCACACTTGATGCTAGTAGTGTTTTCCATTTGTTCTTGAATTCTAATGAACCTACAGTGTTGTATCAGTTTCAAGTAGACAGCATACGGTTTCAACAATTGCACACGTGACTCTTTGCTCGTCACCATCACTGTGGTCACCGTGTGTCACCATACAGAGTCCTTAGGGTATCACGGACCGTATTCCCTGTACTGTGCTTTTCATCCCCGTGACGGCCTTATTTGATATCTGGATGCTGATGCCTCGTAATCACCATCATCTCTTTTGCCCACCGCCCCTACTCTCCTCTCCTCTGGCCACTACCAGTTTGTGCTCTGTGTTGAACGGACTCCTGATGCAAAGACTAGTTAACCTTGCTTGCAGTGAGTGTCCTTGTCATTTGCTGCTTTGCAGGATCACCTTCTACGGAACTTGGAAGCACTGAGGGCCATATTAAAGCGGGCAAGAGTGAGAGGCTCTTCGCTTCACCACGGGTATGACACTTCCCGGTTCACAGATCTGTTTGAGATGCGGCTGGGGGCGGCTTCCCTCTGTCACCAGTATGACGTGAACCAGCTCATGGTTCCAAAGTAGAACCGTGGGTGTGCTATGGTATGACCCGAACCGGATCAGAGTTACACACAATAACCCTGAGTGTGTTGTAGTCTGACGCGATCCATTTTCCAGGGACCGGCTAACTGATGATGGGGCGGGGCTGGGGGGGACACTGCCCTTCACCGTGCCTAACATGAACCACCTCACAAACACCTATGTTGGCACCTGCTGTGTATCTTCCAGAGGAATCCTTTGGCCGAATGGGCAGAGTGACTGGATGTAGCTCAGGGAGCCGGTAGCTTAGTAGTTGGCAAGAGGGAGAAGTACAACCTCATTCCAGAGGTTAGGTTTGGAATCTCAGGAGACCGGGAGGCATGACAGAGCTCGCAGCCATGGGAGGAGGAGTGGAAGTTAGGGCAAGTTCTGTTCGTGTTTGGGTGGGTTTCTTTGCGGCCTCCCTCCACCGAGTGTGGCAGTGATGGTGTGGGGCTAGGAGGGGTCCAGCGTGCCAGGTTCGGCCCAGCATCCCTGGAAGCTCTGGTCCCTTCCGCAACGCCAGTGGGGTCACCATGGGAGTGCACACGTGGCCATGATTGTGAAGGTCACCTTGACATTGGTGGGGTTAGCGCAGTGCTCGCAGTTTCTTATATGTTTGAAAAGACTGGAGAATGACATGTAATCGCTGTAACTCTGTTGGGACGTTGGTGAGTCGCCTGTGAGGGAGTGGATCAGCCGGCTTGTGAGCTGCGTCCTGCAGACAGTAATTGTCAGCGAGGTATTAAAAGGTTTGCTTGCTTCTTTGTAGGAAATGGGTACCATGTGAGAGTCATTCTGGTGTGACAGTGCCTCGAGTAGCTGACTAGGCCCCCTTAGGTGCAGGAAGGAGGCTCCTGCTCCAAAGGCAGGCCCACTCAGGCCTCACTGGGGTCTGTTCGGCTGCCGACGGGGGCTCTCGGGAGAGTCGAGGGTGTGCTGTGGCTGTCCTTGTTGAGCCTGCTTGTAGGAGAGAGAAGTCAGTGCAGGTAGAGTCACAAGCGGCCCTCCCTGTCCACCGAAGTACTGGTGGCACAGCGAATGTGTGTCCAGAGAGAGAAGCACCCAGGAAGATCCAGGCACAGAGCAGCCTCTTGGTTGGCTGACGGAGATCCTCGCCAGCAAGACACCAGTGTGCTGAGCGTCACCATTCCAGGGCTTGAAGACGGGTATGTGTGAGGAGGCCAAGGGAGCAAACAGTGGATGCGGTGCAGGCCACTCGAGTGCATGTTGGAGTTCTCAAGGGAAGGGGCTGTGCAGGCCCCTGGAGGGTGGCACCGTGGGGCAGTTGCCATAAGAGGGACGTCCACGCCCGTCACCCGCCTGAGGTGAGCTGGCCAAGGAGAAAGATAGAGAGGATCGCAGTGCTCCCGTGGTTGCGGAGGCATTGGCCGCGGTCACAGGTGGCCTTGTGGTCAGAAGTCTCCGGGCAGGAGACCGGCTGAGGAACAGGGTCTGTTTGAAGCCATCTCCCAAAGTGCTCTCTCGTCTGGTGGCAGAAGAGAGGCTGCTGGGAGCTGTGTCGCCGTGAGTGGTCAGAGGCCGTGGGGACGAGACTGGGAAGGCGGCAGGCAGGCTGGAAAGCTGAGCCCTCCTGGCACGACCTCATAGCCACGTCTTCTGTTTGTGTCGTCCTCTAGCAAGATGACATGGTCTGGGTTGCAGAGGAAAAGAAAGGTGTCAGACCCACTTCCACATGCAGGCGGGGCAGATGGGAGAGAGCTCTGGGATAGGACTGGGTGCAGGGTGGTGGGGTCGGGAGCCAGGGAGCCTGAGATAGGGTGTCAGAGTCAGGGGACACACGCGAACCTCAGTGGAGCCATGAACCATGCCAGGTCCCATGCGGGGTGGCGTGTGTGGCTCTCCCCGATTGGCGATGTGTCGTGGCCGCACAGCGGTGAAGCTAGACCACCTGAGCTCAGGTGAGCAGTTGTTCTGGGAATGGGGGGACCAGAGGAGGGGAAGGTGGTTGTGGCCAGCGGGCAGTCCCGACTTGGCTGTCTTAGAAGCAATCAGTACCCTGAAGCAGCACGTGTCAATGACGTTTCTTGAAAGGCTGCAGAGAAGAGCTTGAAGCACCAAAGAGGAGACGCCCTGTCGTGGTGGCTCTGTCTCCAGGCCACAAGGGGTGACGCCAGGGGCCCCCTCTCTAGTTGATGTGAATCAGATGGGCGTGTTCTGTCTCCCGAGACCATAAGGATTGGTGAAATGGAAGGCAGCCTCTCTTCTTTTCCAGAGAGCAAGGAGCCACTGGACTCCCGTGCAGGGTTCAAGTGTGGAGGGTGAGCCCGTGGCTGAGGCCGGGCACGTGCGCTGGCCGGTGCTCCTTCACAGCTGCTGCCCAGAGCTTCGTGCCCAGAGCCTTTGCTGAGGGGAGCAGCTGACAGCCCAATTAAGTGACTCCACCCTAGGGGCTCGGGGCTCCATGGAACTTTTCTGGAGACTTCTGTGGCCAAGGGGGACATTTGTCTGTTAGTCTAACTGCACAGAGGCCAGAGACGCTTTTGCCTTGGAAACACCGGGCGCATTGCCACCTCCTGTGTACGGGAGCTGCGAGGTGTGGTTCCCGAGGATCCTGCTGCGACTGCCCCTGGGGCGCCCGATAGTGGCTGGTGGAGGAAAACCTGGGGTCACCTGGCATCACAGCAAGGGCCTTGGCACACGTGGGCCGATGGCAGGTGAAGGCCAGAGGGACGTATAGGAGTGCTTTCCGGTCAGTTGGGCAGGAGGTGGTGCAGACACGCAGGACGACAGCTTGACTGGGGGCAGGCGCTGCTCCACCTCGGGGACGTCTGGGCCGCGGGGATGCGTTGCACCTGCTGGGCCCGGGAGACCCTGTCTCCACAGGGCCCGGCTAGCGGGCTTGCACTGGAGCCAGGGGCAAAGACGCCTTCCTTGGAGACCTTTTTCTCTGACCTCATTTTCCCAATGGATGGGTTCTGGCCTGGCTGACAAAGTCCACTTTTCTTTAGATAACAACCTTGGTGTGTGTGTGCGTGTTTGTTTGATTGTTTTCCTCCGTATTTCAGGCGGACGCACGTCGGCAGCATCCCAGCTTCCAGGTTCCGTCTGGCGGACAGCCCCACGGATGCCAGCAGCAGCAGCAGCAGCAGCGCGGTGTTGCGGCGCCACCGGAAAGGCCGTGTGGCCCGTCTGCGACATGAGCCTTCCAAGGCAAGGACCTCCATCCTCTGGGGGCTCTCGTGGGACCCACCTGCCTGCTCCAATGTCACCTGCCTTTTCCTCTGTCTGTGAGGCTCTTCTGGAACTAAAGGACTGATAGGCTGCTTTCTCTTTTCCCCTTCCCCCATTCTTCTTTTGCTGCCTTAGAATTTACTTTTGAGAGCTTTTGTTCTTTCTTTGTGTAAAGTAGCAATGTGGATTCAGATAGGACCTAGTGTTAAGCACAGCACAATGCAAAGTAGTAAGGGTTTGAAACGCTAACGAAGGTTAAATGAACATGTGTATTCATCCTTAAACAACAAAGAATTCACCTTTGGAGTTTAAGTACTTTTGTCCTTTGTCTCTTCAGCCGCGTATATTTTTATATATTTGTGTAAGTTTTGAGCACCTGTAGTCATGGAACAAGTTTGGTGCAGATATCGTCCCAGGCTAGGGTGCAGCACGACTGAAAAACCCAGATGAGGGGCGCCGGGTGGCTCAGTCGGTCAAGCGTCCGACTGCTGATTTCTGCTCATGTCACGATCTCTGGGTTTGTGAGATCGAGACCCGGAGCCCCGCAGCCCCGCATGGGGCTCTGCGCTGACCGCGCCTGGAGCCTGCTTGGGATTGTCTCTCTCTCCCTCTCTCTGCTCCTCCCCCACTTGAAATAAAACAAAGAAAACAATAAATAGATAAAAAGTCAGAGGAGAGGCCTGCACCCCTATGTGTGCACAGTGTAGTGAGGGGAGACCAGCAGCGAATGGGAAGTAAAAGGTGATATGTGTGTTAGTTATCTATTTCTGTTTGACAGATGATTGACAAGTCCCTAGATGGGCACCTGTGGATAGCCCCAGAGTGCAAGGGTGGCTCTCTGGGCACTGCCCAGTGTGGCAGTGGAGAGAGAGAGACAGAACTGGCAGAGACCAAGCGGTGAGCTTGGTCTCAGTGAGCCAGGTGCTCAGGGAAAGGGAGCCCGGTGGCCTGGTCGTGCTGGGTGGGGCCAGGCAAGGTGGAGGCCGAGGACCACGGTGGTCTGGTCCAGGAGCCCTTGCGCTAAAGCCCACTCGCCAGAGTTCCAGAGTCTGTGTAGACACAGTAGGGGCAGCTTTCTGGAGGACTTGAACTCTGGTTGGGAGCAGAGACGCAGTGCTAGCTGGAAGGAGACACAGGGTAAAAGTTCTGTGGTTTGTGTTTTGTCATTTTGCTGTTTTGCCCTGGAGCGTCTGTGGTCACTCGTGGCTGGCTCGTGTTGTTTCTCCTGTATCTTCATTTGTCATTAGAGAGTGGGGTTTTGCCCCAATAGGCATAAATTGTCGTTAGCGTATCACTGTATAGTACAGGAGGATACGGGTATGATCCAGATAATAATTTGTAAACGAAGTGTTTCTTCAAAAGAGATAAGGCACTGAGCATAGACGAACGGAAGCTCGATACAGACAGCACGCTTTGCGGTGCCGACACTCGTGTTCAGGACTCCAAATCTCATGGGCTTACTGAGCACAAGTACTGCCTTCTACACTGAAACTCAGGACTCCTACAACGTGAAGCCGGCACCTGCCCCTGAGCCCGTTTTTATCACGTACCTGCCCAGGACACCCTCCTGTAACCAGCACAGTGATTTGTGAGAGGTTGTCAATCAAATTCTAGGTCAGGATTTCACATTCACGTCCAGCAGGGCATTAACAGAGTGGGTTTGTTTGGTGTTATCCAAGGTGTTGCGGGAACTTCGGCATCCCCTAGGGTGATACTGTAAAAGTGTAACTTGGTTTTCAACAAGGAGAACAGTTACAGGAAAGTTTCGAATAGGCACCTGTTAGATGTCTCTGTTCTACAAGATGCCATGTTTTAATAAGTTGTGTATGTTGTAATGGAGTTTTCCATCCCTGAGTGATAATTGGTAGTGTCTCTGGTAAATGTCGAATAACCTATTACATTCAGATGTGTGGTGGAACAAAGTGCTGCTTCCAGGCGTGGTTGTTTCTAAATCTTCTCTCGATTATATCCGTCCTGTTGTTCTCTTTAAAATATGTTTGCCTCGTTTGGTCTTGGAAATTGTAGCTTCCAAGTGTGCAGTAAATCTGATTTCTCTTCCTTTCTTTGCATGCCTCTGTCAGCCTAGTGATGTAAGGAAGCATCGGAGAAAGCGAAAGTGTTTCGTAGTGCAACCTAGCTGTGTTTGTGTGTGGTGTGGGGGAGAGTGCCCATCTCTTCACAGTGAGCACCACAGCTGGGTAAGGACGAGCGGCTGGCGTGTGCGGGGAAGTACAGGAGCCACTGGGAGCTCGAGCGCGGCGTGCGGTTTCCACGGTACCTGCGACGGCCACCAGAGCTCACCGTTGTCTCGCGTTTGTGTCTTGCTCGCTGCGCTGCGTACTTAGTTCCATGAGACATAGAAGTTTCTAGGAAGAGAAATTACTGAAGCAGAGGCATAGAGTTTCGATTTCGAGATCACCACTTTTGACAGCCGTAGCCAGCAGCATTCAGAGAGCTCTTAGGGTTCGCCACCTGGTGTGTGCAGTGGTTTAGGATCCTGTGACCTGGCCCTCACAGACATCCCCGCGAGCCACAGCTTGTGTGGTTAGCCCATTTCCAGATGTGCAACCAGAGCCTGAGAGCCTGGGCATGAGGCTCATCCTGTGCATGAGGACACTTTGCCGGGCAAACACTGGCCACGACACCACTCTGCCACATACCCCACCTTTGCTCGGGCGCCCTTCTCCCATTTACAGTGCCCCTCGCTGGGACAGGCCACCTCCTGTGTCCAGAGGACAATGATGTGGGTGTGCCCATTCTCATGGGGAAGCGCCGTGCCTCGGGACGGAACCCTCGACCAGAGAGTCCGCCTCATAACTGGGATGCCTTGCTCCCTGGACCGGACCCCCATCCCAGACCTTCCCAGCCATGCGCTGACAGGGCCGTGCCTCTGATACAGAGCTGGGCGGCAGCTGGGGGAGCCCCTCCACTGCACAGACGGTGTGTCCGTTCAGTTGAATTCTTGCGTTCAAGTGCCAGTTCGGTCCCTGGTTGTTTTGTGACCGGGGTGTATTCATCACCGTCTTTTTTTCCTGCTTTGGTCGCCTGGTAAGGGAAGACAGTGAAAGGTTCATGGCCCTTGGGGTGTCCACACCCTGCCCCTCGGTGCACGGTCCTCAGAGATCAGGAGCTCACATCGGCGCCGGGGCACAGAGCACGCCCTGCATTCTGCTGGCTCGTGCTGCCTTTTCTTCGGTAGCAAGACTTTCTCAAGGAACAGAGGGTCTTGTGATGAACACCCAGGCAGGACGGCCTGCTCCCGCAGCTCACTGATGGTTACTTGGAGGGCTCTTTGGAGGTTTTGGGGGATGAAGTCTAGGTGTACGGGCAGTGGGCGTCAGGTCCATGCAGACAGGGCCAGCACGGGCGTTGCACTTCCCAGCCTGGCGGGAGCCTCCCGTTTTGGTTGAGACTGAAATGGCCCATAGGCACAAGTCTGGCAGGACCCAGTGCTGGGCGGGGGCCTGTGTGTGGACTGCGCTGTGACACAGGGGAGGGTGTGCTCCCGGAACCCTCCGTCTCTGCTCACCTCATAGCCTGGTCGCTAGTGTGGCTCCCTGTCCTGTTCCCTTTTGGGTTTGTTTTCTCCATATCCTTGCTTCCACCTGGGTATGAAACCTACTTGTGTTGAGCCAGTCTGACCCTGTTTGGTTTTATGTGGATAATTTGTAGCCTGCTAAGGTAGCCTTTTGTTGTCTGATGATTGTCAGGAAATCAGGAGAGGAGGCAGGTGTTTTGGAGCTGTTGGTTAAGCTTGTGTCTTCCCTGAGCTCAGCTCCACTTGGTGCTGACCGCCATGGGTGTCCCGAGCCCCATGCAGCTTCGGAGGCCCTGGTACAAACCCAGTTGGCTGTGCCTGTCTCACCAGTCCTACACGTGTGTCTCGTGAGATCCGGCCCTGCCTCACCACCAGGACCTGTCAAGGGTCGTAACGCTGGCGGGTCCATGGCCCCACGGTCCTTTCCAGGGCCCACAGCCACATAGCCGCAGACCCACAGCCTGTCACACAAGGAAAAATGGAGTCTGAAGGGGTTCATTTGTCGTGACGGCAGCCAAGGGACGCTGTGTCTCCACCGTGTCGAGCAGACTGTCTGTAAGCTTCAGATGAGTCCATCAGTTTGTAACATCAACCGAAATGTCCCCGAGAAGCAGAAGTCAGACCCGAGTGTGGGGTCAGGGGGTTGGGTGCCTTGTCACTTTACACACGTCCCCGTAGATTCCAGCCTTGCATCGCCACCAGAGGTGACAGTGGATTAGGCCACAAGCTCGCTCCACTTCCCCCAAACAAAGAGCTTTGGACAATCGTGCATGGGAGGGCTCCGTGCTCACCAGGGTTTGCCCTGAATGGCGTCAGGAAACAAACACCTTCCTTCTCAGCTGGCCGTGGTGTATGGTGACATGGTTTGGGTCTCCGCCTCTACCTTCTGTGGCCAGGCTCCTGGTGGTGGGAGGTCCTGGGGAGGGTACACCCCTCGGTGCAGATGGGCTGGGGGTCTCAGTGGGCCCACTGCCCGGACGCGAATCCACCCTTTCGCCTGGCGTTAGGCCGATCCTAGGAAGTCGTTTTGGACGCTGCACAAAGCACAGCTCATAGCTTTTCAAATGAGTTGCTGCCTGTGATTTCAGGGCTGTGTGCTCCTCTGTCTGGGTGCACGGTGAACTCATGTCACTCTCCTCTCCACCCCACAGTTGCTGCCTTTGGAGGAAGAGTCACAAGATAGCACGGCAAGGACACGATGTGTACCGTCAGCTCCTTCTTCCCAGAGGTCCCTGAGCTTGGACAGGCTGCAGCAAGGGGCACTGCACAAGGCCAGCCACGAGGACATCAGGGACGCCACAAAGTAAGGGGCACAGGCATCGTAGGAGACATGCCTGTGCGCTGGTTTTCAGCTCTGAGAAACCTTTGATCTCTACATGGGGGAGAAAGGGTCGGAACAGCGATTCCAAAGAGAGGCCAATGAACCGAGTTTACGTGCACGTCATTCTTGGGATACCTGCCTGGGTGCCCTGGGTGTGGCCAGCAGAGCAAAAGGCAGGGGGAAAAGACCAGAGTCTTGTGATGCTGGTGGCTGTAGGGCAGCCTCGTTTGCTCAGATCCTACGCACCAGCCGTCCTGAGACCTCCCTTTTCCTCCCGGGGGATCCTGGGTGACATGCTCCCTAGGGCTCCTCCCCTGGGCCGCACTGTGCCCTGTGGGGCTGTCAGGAGCCATGCTCTCTTCCCCCCACCCCCACCAGGCAGCTCCAGCAGCCTCTCTGTTCCTCGCACCACGTCCTGGGGTGGCTCAGGTGTGCATGTCCTCCGTGCTCCCGGGTCACGGCCAGGGTGGGGTGCCGAGCGTTCTCAACCCAAGGTGCTTGGACTCCAGATATACTTGGGAGGGAGAGAGTGTCAGCTCCCAGGGCGCAGCCCTCCCTAGAAGCTGGGGGATTGTGCTTCTAATCACGTGGGGCGGTGTGTCGTGTGACGAGCACGCGTGGAAGATGCTCTCCTGTGCGTCCCCAGATCCCCAGGCTCTCGGGATGGCCCCTTGAGCAGCCTCAGCAAAACTAGCAATAGCCAGGACTCACTGACCAACGCCCCCAAGAAGAAGGGCATCACAAAATCCATCCGCTGGTTGCTCACCAGAAGACAAAAGGTCCACCCCAGCCACGCTAGCGACGAGCCTGCCTGACCAGGTTGGTGTCCCCTGCGTGTTTCCAGCGTGTGGGTGGTCTTACTGGCCTCATTCCTCTAGATCCGTGGTCTCTCTGCCTGCAGACCCCTCCCCGTGTCGGGAGACCTCACGTGGCTGTGGACACCCCCCACCTCCCATTTCATCACTCTGCTTCCCCACAGCCACTGGATTGGAGCCACTGAATTGAAAACCCTTCCCAAGGTGCCCTGGGACTCAGCAAATTGGGCGGACAAGCTGAAAAACACCAAAAACTTTAAAAAATAAGCATTGTGTTGCTTGTCACCTTGCTGAGCACTTTTCAGCTGTACCTGTTTTTAAAGCAGTAGCTGTTCGTTTGTTCAATAGACTCTATAGCTGCAAAGCAGTATTATGTCCTCCACGGACATAAAAAGGCCTCCAGGGCCTTTTGCTCCTGGAACCATGCTGGGAAAATTCGGTCCCTTAGATGTTGCCGGTGTGTTTTCTTCCACATCCTTATACTTTCTGTAATGAAAACATTAAGATTCGTGAAAGTGCCCTCTGGCTCTCACACCCACTGCTCCCAGAAATGTGTATGTCTTGTAAGTCCAGAGGTCACAAAATTGGCCAAAACATTTCACTGTGTTTCCTACGTTTCTTTTGTCATCTTCGGGAGGTACGGTTTAAGTACTTGGTCATATGAGGACAGCGTTTATTGAGTCGTTTGCCCCAGCATTTGATTCAGTTTCACAGAGTGTGTGTAGGTGACTTTCTCCGGGGCTGAGATGTTCAAATCGCTGACTTGGCTTCTGGGTTACCATAGGTATAACGCAGTGTCTGAGAGTGGATCATACTGTGGTCTCTGTGGACATGCATGGCCAGTCCCAGAAACATACGGTTGACCCTTGAACAGCCAGGGTTTGAAGATCAGGTCCACTTGTGTGCAAGTTATGTGTTTCCATGCAGTAGAGTATTGTAAACGTATTTTCCCCTCTTTATGGTTTTCTTAATCACATTTACCTTGTTTTATGAAGGAATACAGCATATACACGTCACTTATAAAATATGTGTTAACCGACTGTTTCTGGTAAGGCTTCTGGGTACAGTGGGCTATGAGGAGTGAAGTTCTCAGGGAGGTGGCGGTGAGGTAGAGCCCCATAAGGCTCCACGAAAGGTGCCTAGTGTTGACAATGTCCGCCTCAGGAGAATGAGTCTCAGAGTTCTTACAGAGTTCTTACAGAGTTCTTACAGAGAAATGTAATCACGATCTGTAAGTGTTTTAAGCGTGTCCATGTGTTTGAACAACTGTTATTTTACCTAGTGAAAGACCTTGGAAATGAACTGGGTATATGTGTTTCCTGTACTGTGTACTTCATTTTAAATCTCTTCACAGTTGACAGAAGCAGTCTTTCACCAGAAGTAACTAGTGAATCATCTGGTGATTTTTCGATGTCTCCTAAAGGAGATGCAATATTTATTACTTTGCATGAAAGTGAGGTGTCCCGTCACAGTCTCTTCATATGCTGGGGAGTCTTTTGCAGGTGTCTCTGATTTTCAACTGAGTCCACAAAGCGGGCTTTGCGATTAGAACTGAGACGTTTGTGTTGAAGTGACAAGGCGCCCAGGCTCGGGGCCAACAGTGTTGTCTGACGGGAGGAAGGTTTTCCAGAACACCCGGAGTGTGCAGCTGAAGCATAGGCTTGGGGCACAGAGCGGAGATCCTTGTCCTGCATCACAGGGTGTGGATGTGATGGAGAGAGCTTTCGGCAGCCACCGTGGCCATGGGTGTTTACTGTCGGCAGAGGTGCTGGTTTGGAGGAAGGACCCGGTGATTCGCTGGGTCCTATCGATTGGCCTTAAAGAGGAGGCCAACAATCGCGTAGACGGTGGAGTTCACGGCACGTTGATGGCCTTAGACGGGACCTTCGATGTCACCGCCCTGGCGCTTCTGGTGCAGATCCCGACCCAGAACACACAGGTGACACCGGGCCGTCTGCACCCGCCCACTGCTCTCCTGCTGGAGACCCCGCAACCTGTATTGGAGCAAGGCAGCGCGTAGCTTCACCGCACAGCTAGTCCTCTCTCCCCAAACCCGGTCTGTTTTGCGCGGCACGGAGTCCTCGGTGCTGCCTCCTCCTGCCTGAGCTCTGCCTGTCCCTTCCCCTCACAGGCTCGGGAGACTGGCGTGCGTTTAGCTCTTATGTGGAGAGAGAAACACTCTTGCTTCGTGTGCCACGTGGAAGTTTCATGGCTTCTGTTTCTGATTTCCCTGTGGAATTCTGTTTGACTCATGGGCTCAGTGGAGAATCAGGAATCTTTTGATCCTTCTACAGAACACTGTACACCTTTGGGGAATGCCCTCAGTGTCCCCACTGCAAACCCCCCTCCACGGCACCCTTGTCTAATTTCCCGGAGAGCATGGACCCCTCTCCCCAAAGGCCCATTCCTGTGGGCTTCCTGGGGGGCTCAGATGATTCGGCGCTCGACCCTTGCTTTGGGCTCAGGTCATGATCTCCTAGTTGGTGGCGTCGAGCCCCAAGTCGGGCTCCGTGCCGACAACTTGGAGTCTGCTTGGGATTCTCTCTCTCCATCTCTCTCTGCCCCTCCCCTGCTCATGCTGTCTCTCTGCCTCTCAAAGATAAGTAAATCAAGCCCATTAATGGACTCCACATTAACATCTCTGATTGAAAATACACTATTAGGATTCAATGGGTATTGTTTTGAGTTTGAAGTCTTGGTTTCGACGCTATTGCAATATGTTGTCATCCTTTAGATTGACATAACTTTTGGGGTGTTGGCTCGTGACTTCAGCCTCGTACTATCTTGGAATGGGAGTTGAACCACCTTTTGGTCATGGGGACTGACCAAAGGGTTGGTGAAATAAGTTTTCAGCCTAATGATCTCTAAATTTGCGTTAACTGTTAAGTATTATATTTGGGCATGCCTGGCTGGCTGAGTCAGAGGACAGCGTGACTCATAATCTCTGGGTTGTGACTTTGAGCCCTGTGTTGGGGGTAGAGATTTCCTAAAAGTAAAATCAAAAAAAAAAAAAAAACAGGAACGTAGATTATTATGTTTGTAGGAATCATGTACCAGACTACTCTTCCAAATGCGGAGATAATTTTACCTTACAAGTTAAGCTTAGCTCTTAATTTATTAGCAAATGAGCTTCGGGGCGCCTGTGTGGCTCAGTTGGTTAAGTGTCTGACTTTGGCTCAGGTCATGATCACACTGCTTGTGAGTCTGAGGCCAGCATTGGGCTGGCTGCTGTCTGCGTGGAGCCTGCTTTGGGTCCCCTGTCACCCTTTCTATCTGCCCCTATCTCACTCACACACAATCGTTCTCTCTCTCTCTCTCTCCCTCTCTCTCTGAAAATCTAACAAACAGGGGTGCCTGGTAGCTCAATCATTTAAGCATCTGAGTCTTGCTTTCAGCGCAGGTCATGATCTCACACTTCGTGAGTTTGGGCCTCCCGTTGGGCTCAGCGGTGACAATGGGGATTCTGCTTGGGATTCTCTCTCTCCCTAGCCCTCTGCCCTTCCACAACTCATACTGTTTGTGTCTCTTTCAAAATACATAAATGTACCTGCAAAAACGTAAAAAACACCCAAACCAACGAGCTATTGAGAAACCAATATTTTACCAGAGGTGAGGAGTTTGGTTTCTTTCCTTTTGGTATTTGACTTTTGATAGTCTTGAGAAATATTTTTCACATCATAACACATTGACGGCAGCCTGGCGATAGAGCCTGTAAGTTGCCTTTGGGGGCGGCTGGAGGTCTCTCTGCAGTCCAGGGCCCTGTGCTCTGGGGGAAGGTTACAGTCGTTTATTTAAAAAGACACGAAGTGTTGATTTCTCCTTATACAACACCAGGACTGATTTACTCCCACACCACTACTTAAGACTGTCTTCGTTGCCATAAGAACACTCGAGTGTGACGAGAATAGGACACGTGAAAGGGTGCGGTGGGACTGTCTTAGCGTGTAGCACTGTCCGCAGGTTTAAAGACTGTTTTGAAAACAAAAAGGTAGTATCTTGTATAGCAGGAAGGTGATTTCACAAAGACAGTGCGGCAGGTCCAGTCAGCCCAGGACTGTCCTGACTTGTGCCCGGTCAGGGTCCTGGCACAAATATGGCCCTGCCTCCTTTACCGCCTGGGGCAGCCGTCTGGGCAGGGGGCCCCCAATGGCTCTCAGGAATGGGGGTAAACAGCTGTAAACAAACTTGCAGAGTGAGGTCATTTTAAAGGGCTGGTAACCTTACTATATATTTTTGGTTTTCATTTCACAATGTGTCCTGTAATTTCCCAGGATGATGATAGAAGCTTCAGGAGGGCACCTTCTTAGAGATAGCAATGTAGATCAAGACACTGTTGACTTACCTGCTGGGTCAGCAGAGACTCTCCCTGCAGGCTTCTGGGTCACTTCCTCTCTGTCCTCTATGCAGCCAGAGAAGATGCTGCTGGTCTGTATGTGACGTGCTGCTCTGCCCCAGCCTCTTGGCGGAGGTATGGGAGGCTCTTGGGTTGGAATGTGAACACTGATGGAGAATGGCCGACTTAATATGTAACAAGGCGTTCAGATGCTATGGCATGCTCAGGCTCAAATGATCTAAGGTTACTCCTCACTTCTGCTTATCAAAGTTTCACAGTGAAAGAGATTTTTTTAACTTTTCTATCTGATGGAATATTAGCGTATTCTCTCAACTACTACAACTAGGCATCGTGGGTGTCCTCAGAGCGTTGGACCAGCCTCAGAGCGACACTTGCAGAGCTATGTATGTGATGGGCAGCCCTGGCCCCTCTTTCACAAGATGGCAGATGGACACGGCGAAAGTGTTTTCATGGCCTCTACTGCCCCATTGCTATTTGAGAGTGAACTCCCGGGGACTCCCCCGGCTGCTTGCGGGTGGAGAGAACCCCACTCAGAAGTGCCCCGGGAGCCCTCAGTGGTTGCTGCTGTGGTTTGGAATGTGTGTGGCTGTATTTGTGCCCTCATGTGCTATTTCAAGACTAACCGCATGCTGCATTTGCACGCTGCCCCTTGTGTTGCTTGGAGCAGGCATAGTATCTGCACCACAGAGGCTAGATTCAGGCAGTCATGTCTTAATCCTGCCGACACCACCTGTTGGTGAGTAGAGGGCACCGTCCATGCAGGCCACAGTCGGACACCCCGTGTCCTGTCTGCGCAATGTCCATGTGAGCCAGGACAGCCGCAGCAGGCTCACTTAGGGACTTCAGAAATACACAGACACGCAGATGCACATAGACAGACTCACACACACATACACAGACACGCACACACACACACACACACACAGACACATGAGCTTCTCTACACCTGCTAAGAGGATTCTGGTGTTTGTGTGCTTACACTTAAGAGGTTGGTGTGTTCTCAGTTTTTCCGGAGAAAACTGTATTTCCACTCTTTTCGTAAAAAAAGAAGTTTGGCTTCAGTGTCTGCTAATGTCTTTTGTGGTAGGGAGGCAGGATTGCTGTCGGAGCAGTAGGAGATTTTCCAGGTCTGAGCTGACCTTCCCGGTCGTTCGGGAGCAAGTGGCACTGGCCTTTGCCTGGTCTGGTGGAGCTCCTAGGTCAGCAGGCCCTGGCTGGCTTGTTTTACGCACACCTTCTTGAATGAACCAGGCCCAAGAGGATTCTAGTCCTCACGTGAGTGACGCTGGTGGCCTCTCAGTTGAGAGATTAGCTTTAAAAGTGGAAGCACATTGCCCTCTGAGGGGCTGAGTTTGAACTTGGAGATTTCGGGTGTGGGCCCCGGAGCCCAGCCCTCTTCTCCCTGATCTGAGGGCCTCGGGGGGTGGGCTTTGTTCTCCTCTCATTCTGTTTTCCTGTCTCAGCCACAGTGTTTGATTGTTGGGAGCTCCTGGCTGGAGGCCAGATGGAGCCTATGACACTTGAACTTAAGGTAGTGAGTTTGAGCCCCATTTTGGAGTGGAGATTACATAAAATCCTGAAAAAAAAAAGAATAGTTGATTGATTCCTTCATCTTGTTTTTTTTTTTTTAATTTGGTAACTTTCAGTCTTAAGCCAGTATGAACTCAATCGAATAATTCTCATTGGTAATGCAAAATGCTTCATATGTTCTCTAGATTCTCAAATCTCTTCAGCCAGGAAGGTCTTTGGGGAGGGGGGGCACGTGCTAGGCCCCACCTGGGGCCCTGGAAGGTGCTTTTCGGGCTGATGTCTTAAGACTGATTCTTTCCTTTATCTTGCAGTTTACCCACACTGCTTCTACCGATGGTCTTGCAGCACGCAGAGCCCAGCAGTGACTACATTTGAAACTTCAACCAGATCTTTCATCTGTTAATCCTTGTTATATGGACGCTGAGATATTTTATTACAGTATTTAATTACTGAAAAATTCGTGAATAGGATCGAGAAACTCATTTAGCATTTAATGTTTCGCACATTTCTGTAAATTTGTCACTCCCTATAGATAGTTCCTTACTTTCATATATATCCGGGCTATAAATATCCTTTGGAATCAATTGATGTTGTTATATCTCAGTTTAGTCTTTCAAGTGTATGTACTCTCATGGTTGTATGTATAAATCCTACGACAAATACAGGGCTTTTATAACCTGTGCACGTATTGTAATCATCATTGTTTAATTGTTTGTTAAGAAACCCTGACAGAGAAAAGGATTTTACCACGTTTGCAAAATCACCGTGACACAGCCTGCATTATCCTTTACGAATGTCCCTTAGCTCTCCAACCATGGTTTTGATATAATCAGACTTAATTTGCAGCAATTGTCATTGTATTTTAATGACTCACCTTAACTACACTTTTTCTAGCAAGAAATGCTTTCTTCTGCAGTGTGAACAGAGTAAAAATATCTGGTGTTAACTATCAGCTAAAGAAACTTGGAGTGGAAAGCTGATGGAAACACTGTGAAAATCTCCCAGGCCGGTATGCTGTTTCTGAGCCTGGTCCCTGGGGGCCTGGGCAGTTTGCCTGGAGTGACCCGCACAACCTGGGAGCTGAGGCCCCAGAAAGCCTGGGTGGGGCAACCTGGCCACCTCTTCCCCGAAACCCTGCCCGCCCCCTTCTCCCCCCCAACCCGAACCTTAGACCCTGGCAGCAGAACTCTCAGAGGACCAATCAGGGTGCACTGGTCTCCCACCTCGGGCCAGGGCGCTGGGTGCTCAGCACAGAGCAAGATGCAAGATCCTGGAAACAATGTAGTGCAACTCTAATAAAGGCCTTATTGTTCTTACGGAAATCAGCTGTTTAGATTTGTTTGTAAACAAGTTTAAGGAGTGGACCTCATTCTCCATTTGTAGATTTTATTTAATTTTTTTATGTTGCTTTATTATTGAAAGATAGAGAGAGAGACAGAGCATGAGCATGGATGCTGCAGAGACAGGAGAAGACAGAGAATCCGAAGCAGACTCCAGGCTCCGAGCTGTCTGTCAGCACGGGGCCCGACGTGGGGCTCGAACTCACGAACTGTGAGATCATGACCTGAACTGAAGTCGGACGCTTAAGTGACTGAGCCACCCAGGCGCCCCATCTCCATGTGTAGATTTTGAGGAGACAGCCATTTCAGGTTATCCAAGTAGCCAACGTAACTTATAATTTTGAGGTGGCATATAAAAAAGCCACCCAGGAATGTGCTCAGATCATGGTGCCTTATTTCTTATGCAGCTGTTACAGAGATAGAAACGACATGTCTCTTTACATTGGACGTTTGACAGTTTCCCTGTGTCTTTCTATTAATCTTTTGTGAACTTCCTGATTGTATGACAGAGTAGGTACCGTCTACTTTGAACTATTTTTATCACGGAATTATTTGCTGGCTTTCAAGGCAGTAGTGGAGCGTTTCCCACTGCCAATAAAGACTAGTGAGAATAAGCTGCCATTGACTTGAGAAGTGGCTGCCGTGGATTTCTCTGGTGCACGGGGCCATGAAGGCACTTGTGCCACGTGGAAGTAGTAGTGTGGAAACCAGCTGATAGAATACCACAGCTGGAAGTGGAAGTTCAGGACAGGGGTGTCCTCCACAGGAGGGCCAAGTGCCCAGACCCTAGGGTGGCGGCCCCGGAATCAGTGCAGCCGGGGGCCCAGGCAATAGGCCAACAGGGCAGGGCGACTCTTCCACGGTCAGGGCCAGCTGAGGCTGCTCTTCCTCCAGGACCCCAGGAGACTGGAGTGTGTGCGTGTGCGCATGTGTGTACAGGCGCGTGCTTTCCACCCAGTCTCCACTCCTCTTCCATCCTGTGTGTGGGCTTTCCTGTCCTGCTGCTGTCCTCTCAAGGTCCCAAGAAGTGCCCAGGGCTGCATCCTTCCCCATCGTCTCAGCCCCTGGCACCCACTAGGCTGCTTCTCCCGAAGCTCAGACCCAGTGCTGAGTCTTACACCAGCCGGTGTGGCAGGCGGGAGGGTCTGCCCGCACCGGGGGCTGGCAGCCACCACCAGGCCAACTCATGAGGCTCTGGCACAAGATCCCTGTCGCTCAGGCGACTCTGGGACGGTTCCTTCCCTCCCCGCCACGGTGAGCACATGGCCATCGGGTTGGCGGATGGACACTGTGACCCGTGGTCCGTGTGTGGTGGGCACAGCTGACGATCACTGGGTTTCATCTTCCTGGACTGTCTCTCCTGCCAGGACTGATCGGCTACTCCTCTGAATGCTGCGTTCCCTTTTTGTGGAGTAATCCTTCCCATCTTTCTTCCGTTAGGGCGTAGTTAGCTTGTTGTCTTCCTGTTCAGAATCTGTGCTGGCTGATTTCTTTTTTTTTTTTTTTCTGCACTTCCTAGTCCTTAGTGTTAAATGTGAGATTTGGAACAACAGAGTGCTTCCTTGCTTTTTACATGTAACAATCTGCTCTTCCCCACCAAAGCTGGGCAAGCCTTAGGCATCTGAAAGTCTCTGGAAACAGATCAATTCACCACAGGTACATTAAGTTGCAGATGTTTTATTAAAACTTGATTTGGTGGTTCCACTTGTGCCTAAAAAACAAATGTCAGTTGAGAAACAGACCCAGCGCCGAGCAGATGTCGAGAGCTTTCGCCTCTCTGAGAACACTCCTTAGCCATACTTGGTTGTGCTCACTCCACACTGAACGTCCGAGGCTTGCAGGCCTTTCCACAGTCCCACCAGGTCCCACCGAAGACCCTTGACTCCCCCGTTGCTAGAGACTCCTACCGGAGGTCACTAAACCCTCATCACTGCTGCCCTTCAGGTCCTGTCTCCAGTGTCCCATCGTGTGATCTGAAGGTAATCGTGGCTTCACGTGTTCTTCCTCGCCTATTGCTAGCTGAGCGCTCAGCCCCCCCCAGAAGGGTGCTCCGTGGTCCGGGGAGTGATCTGTCCCCATGTCCTCTGCAGAGGGGCAGCAGGCACATGCGCAAGTGGGGTTGTTTCCTCCTTCTTGCCGATATGGCTTCACTTGATGGTGTTTCTCAAGATCTCCGAACTCTGCTCTCTCTTACCTTCCTGTCGCTTGACTCCTCAGTGGGAACAAGTGGCCCGGGTTCTGCTGTTTCTTGTCCTTGTCTTCCTGTTGCACCTTTTGCAGTCCTGCCTCGAGGCCAGCGCTGTGTCTTCAGCCACCGTTGCTTGGGCAGAAACTGGTGGGGGGCGGGGAGGCTGCGGCCTGCCAGCCTCGCTGCTTGCTGCCCACTGTCCTGTCCTCCCTCAGTGTATCTTACCTGCCGCCTCTCGTAAGAACATCCGTCCTTGCACCTCCCCTCCCGAGGACCGCAGGGTGGTGTCAAGGTCCTCCACTTAGCTGCACCTACAAAGATCCCTTTCCCAAATAAAGTCACATGCACAGGTTCCAGAGATTTGGACATAGATGTGCCTGCAGGGGGCCCACTGCTCACCCCACCTCCTCAGTCCACCTGTTTCTGGAGAAGGCCTGCCTTGCCTGGTCCTGTCCCAGAGCCATCAGGGTGGGGAGGGCGAGCCCCACCCTCCCAAGGGAAGAGGACTCTCGGGTCACAGGAAGGGCCCTGGACTGTCCAGGAAGACAGCAGAAGACAGTGGACAATGGTCAAGAGGACCTCTGGCATGCATCGGGATTACTTCCAGTTGATCTTGTCACTCGAGTGTGCCGAGCCTCTCCTGGCCACGAATGTGTGTGTGTGGGGGGGGGGCTCTGCGTTGGTAGAAGACACTTTCAGGGACTACTGAGACAGAAAGCACTCTGGACAGGTACTAGGATGTGCGGGGGAGACAGTGATGCAAGAGAAAACCATCCTGCCCACACGTGAGAGGAAGCAGCATCACGACCCCCTCCTGCACACGCACACCTGCTTTTCCATGAGCTCTTCCAAGAACAATACTATCATCAGTAACGACAACGGGCATGGTGGGGGGGCATCTGCGCACACGGCCCTAGGAGACAGGAATCCCCGTCGCCCCGTTTTACAGGCAGTTAGTGCAGAACCGCAGCTGACATGTAGTAAAGCCTGAATGCAGACAGAGGGTTAACTCCAAAACCCAACTGCTGTGATGTAAAACAGGGTATACACGGCCCTCAGTCAAGACTGAGAGACTGAGGCCCAGAGGCGCCAGGACACCGGGCTTTGGCCCTGGAAACGGGCACATGTGCCGTACTCTGCCATGTCTGCCCTGAACACCACCGGGTCACAGTGATACCCATGCAGGGAGGCTGGCTAGAAATGGTCCCCACGGGCACAGTCTTAGGCAGTGGAAGGCTGTCTGTCCCTGGTCTATGTGATCTGTAGATACCAATGTGGGGGATTTCTACAAGAAACAGTGTTCCTCTTCTCACTTCTTAACCTGGCAAATCATCTCAGAGTCAGGGACAGGGGCGGGGGGCTTCTAGAAGCTCTGCACCTGGACGGCCACCCCACAGGCCTGAGTCGAGGCGCTATCTCGAGAGGCCCAGTGTATACCCTGGTCTAGAGGGAGGGGCTCCATCACCTGCACTCTGGTTCCCATGACGCCTCACTCACCTGGTCAACGCTGTCCACCTGGACACCAAACTTGCCTCGAATGCCCCTGATGGAGTGGACCTGGGACGAGCGCTTGGAGAGCTTCGACTGATACTCGTGGCCGACAGCTGACTGAAACAGGTCGCAGAGCAAAGGTGTCAGCTGCCGGGCATAGCAGCTGTATCAGACACCCCCGGGCATGGTCCTCGAGGAACAGGCCCCCACCTTTGTCCACACCAGGGCTCCTCCTGGGAACAGGCTCTGTGTGCAAGCTGGTGGAGGAGGGATCCCCGAAGCCACCCAAGACCCTACCAGGTGGGGCTTGTGATCTGAGGGGCATGGGGAAAGGGCCACGGGGCCGGGACCATCCACAGCCGAGTCTGACACCTGGCACCCACAGATGGTGATACAATCACTAGCTCTGTAAAGCGAGGCACTTGCCTACCTTGTGGCGTAGGAATGAGGACCAGGGATTTGCGGCGACAGGCGGAGACAGACTCACGCGCTTGGTGACAACATGCACTCCACCACTCTACACAGAAACTGCAATTGCAACGCCCACTCTATCCACATACAGGGTCTGCCACGCAGGAAAGTCTAGGCTTCCTGCCACTCTGGCCTCAGCGGGGTCAGCCACCCATAGCCTCCGTGCCACTCCGGGCACCACAGCACTTTGCAAACAAAGCTTCTGGAATGCAGCCCCCACCGAGCATTTATATATAAGCCCGGTTCTGAGATCTGCCCACCAAATTCAGTAAATGCCAGATGTGCCACATCCTCCAAAGCTGAAAATATGGACTACCGAGCTCCCAGGCAGCCCCTGGCCCTGCCTGGCCTCCCAGCACCAGGCTCTGTCCCCAGTGTGGTCGGCCCAGACGTGTGACCCAGTGCAGGCATCTGAACCTTCCCTCTTACTGCCTGGGACGCGGTGCATAGACACCCCTCCACCTGGTCTCTCAACGGCCCTACCTGATACCTGGGTCAGGAGGAGCCGGGATGAAGAAGAAATCAGGAGGCCCTTCTCAGCACAGTTCAAGGGGGAGAGCGGCGAGGTTTATTCCAAACTTCGGAGCCCTGTCACTCTCTCCCCTCCCCGGCTCTGCTCTGATGTCCATCCTGCCTGGAGACCTGAGGCACACTGGCCTCCCACAGCCTCCAGGCTTCCACTCAAAAGTGCTGACAAGCTCCCCTGGAGGACAGCCTGCGGAAGGGACTCCCCAGCACAAAACTTAGCAGAAAGAAGTTGTAAGAGAGTTTCTCTAAGAGTACTGCCAGAGATGCAGAGTGGCAATTTTTCAAAGTTTTTTTTTTTTTTAAATCAAAACAGGTTGATCCAACTGAGAAAATCATGCGTATAACTAGGCATCAGCACCAGGGAGGGTGTGGTCTGAATGCCTAGTCTCATGCTCCAGGCAGGGGGTTGGGCCAAGGCCAGGAACGAGCCCAGGAGCTAGAGCAGGAATGAGGTCCGCCTCACTGGCTCACCTGCAGACAAGGGCAGGATGCCAGACAGCAGTGCAGACTGGGGCCTGGCGGCTACCACACCTGCCCAGGCCACACTCATGCAAACACGTGCCTGCCTGAGCAGACTTTTGCTCTCCAAGACTCCATCACATTCTCCTCAAATCTTAACACAGGGATCTCAGGGCTCTTTCCAACTCAGAGAGGACAGGTTACAAATAACTTCAGAGTTATGCGTTTTTGAGTCTCATTTTCTTATCTTTATTTTTTATTTTGAGTGAGACAAAGACAGAGCATTTCAGGGAGGGCAGAGATATTGAGAGAGAGAGAATCCCTAGGAGGCTCTGCACTGACAGTAGACAGCCCAATGCAGTGCTCGAACCCAGGAACCGAGAGATCATGACCTGAGCCGAAACCAGGAGTCAGACACATAATAGACTGAGCCACCTAGATTTCTGACAAGTTGGTCCAATCTGGAAGAGCTGGAAGCCAAGCTTGCCTACAGGTTCAGGGTGGCATGGAGAGAGGGGCTGTGAGCCCATGGCAGCACACCACCAAATTCATCTGTAAGGGCAGTCTCCCCACTGTACCAGGTGTAGACACCTGAGCATTTCCGTCAGCTGTCTGGGTACCATCACTGCACCGGCTGGTAACTCATGAGATATCGCTGAGCGCCTGCACGGTGCCAGGCCAGGCACGAGGTAAGGAGGACAGGTCTCAGCCCCAGAGAGCCTCCACGGAAATACAGTAATGTCCAGGGTGAGTGAAGGACCACAGGCAGAAGACACAGGGGAAAGGCAGCTGCAGACAGGCTGGCGGGAAGGAGGGCTCCTCAGGGAAACTTCGGGGCCTAGTAAGGCCAGAGCCCACGGTGTTGAGAGGACAACAGAAGCAGAGAAGCCAGCAGTGACAGCTTTGTTGTTACTGCCATCAAGCTTCTCCTTGATAGATTCATTGTTTGCCCCAATGTGTCATTTTGCCAACCCAGAGCTAGAGACCCAGACAGACCATGAATTTCTCTCCGTTTCAAATCCCTACAACCCCATGGGCACAGGCTTTGTTTCAGGAAGGAAAGGCCTCTACCTGTTTCTCTCACTGTCCGAAGCACACGGGGGTGACGGGTTGTCTGTACTGCAAAAGGCAACCAGGCAACTTTGTAGAATCCAAAGATGATTCCACTCCCCACTCTGCCTGTCTAGATATCTCCGGGAATGACAGCCACACCAGGAAACGTCCCTGTCTGTTTCCTGTAGCTCACTCTTGGTCCAACCCCAGCGTAGGCAAATTCCAGACCTGGTGTGCGGTGCCCCTAGGATGCCCCAAATATCTGCTCGATGTGAACACAGTTCAGTGTGGCTCACTGTGACCCAGTGGTACAGTTCTGCACTTGGATCTGAGCAGCATCTGGAATTACAAGGGACAGGTTAGAATTATAGACCAGAAATTCCGTATCAGCTGATGGCTTCCCTTCTATTCAGAACAGAGGCAGACATCTGTTGGGTCAGAATAAGAGACACTGCTCAAACTGGGAAATTCACCTCTACAGGGAGGTCTGCAGAATGTACACAGGTACCTCCCTGGAGAAACATGTAACACACCCACCCCTGCACCGTAGTCTCTTGCATGGGGCATGGAATAGAGCGGCCGAGCTCCGGGTGTCTCAGGACAGAGGATGCAAAGTGCCACCAAAGGCTGATGTGTGCAGTCAACCATGCTGAACCCTACAGCTGGATGGCAGAGGAGGCTCGCCCACTGTCCTCAGTGAGTGCTCTCTCCTGGACTCACGGGAAGTGACTCTACACAGAGGGCCATGTTGGACTGTTCTGTCAAGGTCGTCAATGCCTGAAGGACAGCAAAGCACCTGGTGGCTGAAGCATCGCCTGCGCACTGAAGGACAGCCCCAGATCTGGTTCTGGCACCAGCTGGCTGAAGGCTCGCCTGCGCCGTGAAGGAGAGTCGCTGATCTGGTTCTGGTCTGCAGACCTGCTCAGATTAGGCTCCTGGTGAACTGGGGGCAGCAGTGACACCAACACCCACACTCAAGATCCTTCTGGGCTTCTGTCCTCCAACCAGAGCCCCCCCACCGCCCCCCAGTAAGGCCTTCTACCACATTGCCCAACCCCGGCACACATGAGAATCCTAAAAGAGATTCTAAAACGCAGGAACACCTCATGAGGAAGGTCAACTGAGGAGGATCTCACCTTCACCGCATGGACTCAAAGGTCTTCTGCAAGAAGTCTGAGCCCCTACTTCACCAACTCTGTGCCCGCAGTGAACTGGTACATGCTGCCAACACTGACCTTGTCCATCCAGTCCTACCACATGCCAAACATCCTGCCATAACCATGAGAGGCTTTTGTTCCTCTTTCAAGCTCTTTTCCTTGAGGGTCTGGTGTTCTTAAAAATCATTCTCTCTCAACTTGTGAGAAGGGAAGGAAGGGAAGGGAAGGGAAAGGAAGGGAAGGGAAGGGAAGGGAAGGGAAGGGAAGGAAGGGAAAGAACTGGGAATGGTGGGAGGGCATCGGTGCCTTCTGAGATGACACGTGAGGTCACGTGGTGGGATCTCTACACCACTAGGCCCCATTCCTCCACACCCCCAGTCCCTGCCTTTGCCAGTCTCCCCTTAGTCTGCCAGGCCCATCTTGTCAGTAGAGCTCAGAGTCAAGGTTACAGGGAAAACAGAAACTAATGTGCTCCGGGCCAGTGAGTCATCCCAAATCCAAGAGTAGCTGACCTAAAATGGGAATTTTCTATATTCATATGGAGAAAAAAAGGTTCTCTTTCATCAGGTAGCAGGATTTTAGGAAGAAGCACTTTTTTTGCAAGCCTCAGCATCAATAGCAGAGGTGGAAACCAAGTCAAACAATCCCACATCGCAGAGACTGACTCTGAGGACGCGCTAGTCAAAGACAGTGAGGCAAAACGTTTTTTTTTTTTTTTTTTTAGAACCCCCCAGCAAAATCTCTTTTTTTTTTTTACCTTGGGTTTGAGGTACTAACTGGGCTTTTCCACATTATTTCTTCACAAATTCAAAATTTACACATTTTTCGAAAGGTGACCACAAGGAACACCTAATCAGAAATTTTTTTTTATCAAAAATCCTTAAAGCCCCCCTTTTTTCCTACATTTTTTTAAACCACCGGGAAATAGTGGAAAGCAGGAAATCCCAAAGCCTGTGGGTTCCAAAAATAATGGCCAAAAGATCCCCAAACGAAAGCCGTTTTTAAGGAAAAAGCCCTTGTTCCCAAATTCAGGGGACGACAAAATGGCACAAAGGCCACCCCACAGGGCTGTCCAGGGGTCACCACGTCCCACACATCTGGATGGCAATTCCCAGAGTTATAGCGAAAAAGCAAACGAGCAAACCAGCCCCCCTGGCCCCCTGCCCAGTGTCCATTTGGGAAATGGGTGACGGGAGTAGAACCGGCTCCAACACCTGGAAACGGCCAACCTAGGGTGCCCACAACTGTCCCAGGGGTTCTTTTTTTTTCCCAACATCCAGCATGTTTCAAAGCCACGGGAACAGAAAACGACGAATTTGAGAGCAATGGTGTGACTTTCACCGGCTCGGGAGTCGGCTCCCAGGGCCTCGACATCCTCACGTGGCTTTTCTCTGTTGGAAGCTGTGTGGGCTCAGCAAGTCAGGGAGGAAAAACATACACTGTGTCTAAAAATACCCACACTACAGACTTCACCTCTTTTTTTGGGGATGATTTTCCTGGCTGCTCTGCCTCAGCCAAGAACAAGCTTCATTTTCCTGAAAGATATTGGGGGCCCCAAGGGGGGGAAGTCAAGCAACCGCAGGTGACCCAAACAGATCAGAGGGATGGTTCCCTCACAGTAGGGACGGGAAAGGTTTCCAATTCGGAAAGCCCGGTGCATCCTAAAGAAAAGTCTGAGCACAGAGGGTTTCCAAGGTTCCTTTTACCTACACTTCCTGACTAGGAAAACACCAAACCGTGGAGAGGTGGCAGCATAAGGCCATGCCGAGTCAGGTGCAGGGGCCCCGCTCTCCCCCACGGGACAATCCCTCTCGGCTCTCCTATTTGGGGATTTTCATGAGAATATTCGGAAACTTAGAAAGCAGCTCCCCCCAGTATACCCCATGCGCAGTGACAAAGCAGGAAAATTAGAGTCGTGGAGGGGAGTTTTAAGGTCGGACGTATTCAAAGACATGGTGTGTGGCAGGAAAGCCCACTTGCAGAGAGCATAGGTGACCGAGTCCCTTGATGAAATTTCCTCTCTTGAAGACAAGATGCTAGAATCATCAATACAGGAACTGTTTGTGATGGGAGATTCTAAGCCACCACGTACCTATGCAAACACATGTATAGAGAAACATGGAGTCACGTGTTGTGGGAACATCAGCTCCCAAGACAGACCAAGTCGTGCCAGTGTGGGTTCACAGGAAAGCTGTGTCCCCCTGGTCTGTGTGTCTCTGCCTTTCAAAAGACCAATTTCACACCAGTATGAAGATAGTCTCTTCCTTGATGTGCTCATGGTGCCCAGAAACTTTCACTGTCTTGGCCCCCATCTCTGCTCTTTGCCACTTACATCATTCAGAAAAGTGTAGTCAATGAGGAGTGAAGCCCACACAGGGGACTGTAAGAAAACACAGACAACCCAAATGAAAACAAGAGGAAAATCACCTTTGGGAAAAGGGAGACAGAAGGACACTGTGTGACTCGACTACAATACCACAAAAAAGGGTCATTCTCCCATGGGTCTCATCAGCACACCCTCATCCTGGGGAATGGACATGGTGTGGCATTCCTAAGATTCCACATGTGAAAGAGCAGGGCCCGGGGTCAGGGACGCCTGGGAGAACGGCTCTCAGAGGCCACCCAACAAGCTCTCTGGCCACAGTGTGACAGCTCTCAGCTTGGGGGGGCTGGGCAGCCGGGCCACCAAATGCCCACCCTCAGCCCCGTGCAGGAATGGCTACATCAGACACAAAAGCAACATCATGTGGGATTTCTAACACTGCTCTCAAAGGGCATCTTAGACCATCAGAAACATTCAGGCTTCAATTCAATTGAGAAAATGTTCTGGAAAACAAAAAGTCACCCATGCATTTAAGTCATCCATTAAGAATACACCCTTCCAGGGGCACCTGGGGGCCTCAGTCTGTTAAGCGTCTGACTTTGGCTGAGGTCATTATATTGCCGCTCGTGAGTCCCAGCCCCACATTGGGTCTGTGCTGTCAGTGCAGAACCCACTTTGGATCCTCTGTCTCCCTCGCTCCCTGCCCCTCCCCCGTTGCGGCTCTCTCTCTCTCTCTCTCTCTCTCTCTCTCTCTCATTAATAAACACCAATAAAGAAAAGAAAGCAAGAAAGCAAGCAAGTAAGAAAGAAAACATGCCTTCACTAAGTCATGACAACAGTGTTGTCCAAACATGAAGGAGCCCCACAACGTGAGCGATTCCTAGGTTCCGTGGACTTTCTCACTTCAAAGAAACAACAGGAATCATTTCGATTTCAAGTACTTCCTGGAAGGGTAATAGTGACATCCCTAACTCAGGCTCTGAGAATTGTGTCCATTTTTTCAAGTGATTTCTTGGAGGGCTGCTTCACACCTCGCAGGGGAAATATCTGGCTGGTACAATGTGGACTTTTCTCCTACCGGGAATCTCAGAGGATGTGCTGTCGGCTCCACCTCCAGCACATCAGTGCTAGAAAGGTCCATCTGGCACCGAGACCAAGGGCAGCAGACTCACACCTGAACAGGACAAGACTTTTCCCACCCGCAAATGTACACTCGAACTTTTACAGGTTTCAAGAGAAAACTATGTATGAGACCCGACTCGTTTTCCACACCAGTACTAGCAACAGTTTGCTAGCAGGTAAGGCAGGATCCACACTGTCCCTTCAAGGCCACCTCAAATCTTGCTCCCCTCTCTCTAGGTATCCTAAGCCTGGCACGAATTTCCCAGATGCGATCTACTGTGGACGCAGTATTAAACATCAGACTCAAATCTCAGTCCTGGGAGGGGAAACCAGGCAGTGTCTCACCGGGGCGCCCATTCACAAACGAAACAATGGCAGAACAAAAGTTGTGTGATTTGTACACAGTCTCTGCCTCTCCAGCCAAGTGTGCCCCATGGCCCCGAGCTGGAAAGAGGCCACCATACTGCATGCACGACTTCAGCTGCCTGCAGTTCGGACCAGGGGAAACTGTCACACGAAAGGACAGGGTCTCTCCCGGTGAGGCTAAATCTCGGAAGGTGAAGGTCAAAGAGGGCTTTGCCTGTTGTTCTAGACTCACCAGGAAAACTCGGCAAGGCCACACCATTCCAGGTCCTTCTGGAAGCCAGCTTCATCAGAGGGCAGGGTGAGCACCTGAGCCCGATTCCTCACATCCTGCCTGGCAGCCATGCCCACGGTCCATATGCTCCTGCTCCCCAGCTCCTGAGTTCCTCTTTAAAACCCCCAGCTTCTTTTTTTTTTTTTTTTTTTTTTTTTAAAAAAAAATTTTTTTTTCAACATTTATTTATTTTTTGGGACAGAGAGAGACAGAGCATGAACGGGGGAGGGGCAGAGAGAGGGAGACACAGAATCGGAAGCAGGTTCCAGGCTCTGAGCCATCAGCCCAGAGCCCGACGACGAACTCACAGACCGCGAGATCGTGACCTGGCTGAACTCGGACGCTTAACCGACTGCACCACCCAGGCGCCCCTGAGCTGGATTTTTTAAATGATATTCAACTGATTGATTGATTGATTTGATCTTCTCACTGATTGATTGATTTCATAGGTAATCTCTACACCTAACGTGGGGCTCAATCTCACGACCCTGTGACCCCGAGATCAAGAGTCACATGCTGTTCCAACAGAGCCAGCCAGGCCCTCGCCCTCCTGACAACGACTTATATCAACAAAATATCCTCCCAAAAAAAATTTCTATCCTGACGTGATCTCCGCACACCCAAAGGGAGAATCCCCACCCCATCCTTGCCCAGGGACTCACCGCTGTGGTCCGAGGGGAAGGAACACCATGGTGACAAGGCACAGACTTTTCTTTTTTGTTTTAATTTTCTGTTTTTTTTTTTTTGTTTTTTGTTTTTTTGTTTTTAATAATTTACCTCCAAATTGGTTAGCATATAGTGCAGCAATGATTTCAGGAGTAGATTCTTTAGTGCCCCTTACCCATTTAGCCCATCCCCCCTCTCACAACCCCTCCAGTATCCCTCAGTTTGTTCTTCATATTTATGAGTCTCTTCTGTTTTGTCCCTTTCCCTGTTTTTATATTATTTTTGTTTCCCTTCCCATATGTTATCCCTTCCTGTTCTCTTAAAGTCCTCATATGAGTGATTCATATGATTTTTGTCTTTCTCTGACTGACTAATTTCACTTAGCATAATATCCTCCAGTTCCACTCATGTAACTGCAAAATGGTGAGATTTCATTCATTTTGATAAGGCACAGGCCTTTCTTCCTGGCGGAAGGTGAGAGGCTGTTCACAGGTCTCTCTCTGAAACCCAGCGATCCACTGAGGAAATCCCAGGCATCTGGAGGGATCCGTGTGTAACACGATGAAGAGTAAAAACGTCAGGAGGACGTCTGCCGCCAGGGCAAGTCGTCAGGCGTGCAGACCTTTTCAGGACTCCAGGACATCCTCCCACACTTCACACGGCTTTGTGAAGAAATCCGAAGGAAGGAAGGAGGAAGTGCATTTGACTAACCAAATAGCTCAACCGGTTTTCAGACACATTGAGAAAATACAGAAAATGACAAGTTTCCAAAGATTTATAGCTGCATAAAGTTTTCTCTTCGTGCCAACAGAAATCATTACTGCAACCTGCCAGCATACATCTTCTCATGGCCTCCTGTGTTTATTCCTTGTAAATGAGGACTTTGCTACAAGTGAAAAAAATCTATTACTGTGAGTTAAACACATACTCACACACGCAAACACACACATCCACACACACCCACCCACCCCACCCCACCCCCACACACCACCTGCGTGACTAACCAGATTAAGCATCCAACTTTCGACTCAGGTCATGATCTCGAGGTTTGTGGTTCGAGCCCTGCGTCCACCTCTGGGCTGTAAGCTGGGAGCCTGAAGCCTGCTTCTGATTCTGTGTCTCCCTCTCTCTCTGCTCCTTCCCTTCTCACATCCTATCTCCCTCTCTCAAAAATAAATAGACATGAAAAAATATATAAATAACCCAAGGAAACCTCTCTGAAGGGACCGTGATGCACCTGAGAGACAAGCACAGCACAGGGACTGCTGTCTGGATTAGAGCAGGGTGACTCGGGGAGCAAGGGAGAAGCCAGCTGCACTTCTCATGAACGGTCACTGCGACTGCAGAGAGACCAAGACACCAATTCATCCACCCACCGACTCCCCACCCACTCCCACAAATGATACACCAACCTCGACAGGCACTGCATTGTTACGAATTACAGAGTAGAGAAATCAAGTCCTCTCTTCCCCTAGAAACCAGCCAGTGCCAAGCACGCACCGCTTACATCTGTGAGCAACTCTGTCGCACTCAAGAACCACAGGTTCCCCGAGCATCCCATCTACACATCCATTTGGTCAAGCATGTCACCGAGGACGGCCCAGGCTCAAGGGGAGGCCTTAGACTCCACCTCTCAAAGGGAGTTGGAGACAAGCAACTACCTCTCATCGTGACTTTGATGTCATCATAGGCCACGTTTCAGCAGGTCTAAGACGTCACCACTTGTAGGAAGCATCCTGATGTCACACGAGTCAAAATGTGAAAGCAAGGTCAAGATGGAATCGTGACGTGTAGGACTTGCACGCTGGTTTGTGATGGGAGATGTGTCTCCGCTGCCGGTGCAGCTCAAAGTGTGAACCCGGGCTACCTTCCGTTCCAAAGTGAGGGCCAGGGAGCAGTCGTTCCAGGCTGAGACCATCTATTGCACGGAGGGGATCCCTAAACAGCTACTAACGTTTTCCACTCTAGAAACTTCTGCTCAAATGCCAAAGGAAGATGTACAGTAAACCCTCATGAATCCATCACCCATCTTCCACCAGTATCAACCCACATGGTCACTTAATCATTGATGCATACCCTGACCTAACCCAGGGCGTCGAATTCCCAGAGGGTGGCTGAATTCACCTGTAAATCCCGGGGCATAAGGTGGCACCGTGAGCCCTTTGTGTTGTCCTCCTTGCAATCCACGTGGCTGAGTGATACATATCGCTTTATTACCTAGATGCCACTGGGTAAATCTGAAGTGGATGTGCCAGGGCTCACACTGAGCACACATGAGTTAGCAGGTTAGTAACGGGACAAAACGATTAGAATACTATCGCATGGGGAAGGGAGGGGAGTAAGAACCAGGGTGGGGCAATTCAGCCGCAGTTTTCCTTGAAATAATGAGTGTGGTGGCACTTTGAGCAAAACATGAAAAACAGGGGCACCTCGGTGGCTCACTTGGCTGAGTGTCCAACTTCGACTCAGGTCATGATCTCACGATTCATGAGTTGAAGCCCTAGGTCGGGCTGTTTGGTGACAGCTCAGAGCATGGAGCCTTTTTCGGATTCTGTGTCTCCCTGACTCTCTTCCCCTCCCCCAGTTGCACTCTGTGTGTGTCTCTCTCTCCCTCTCAAAAATAAACAACCATTAAAAAATTTAAAAGAAACAAAAACCAGGGTCACTCAGCTGTCACAGTGAAGGGAGTATACAACTCTTGATACCTGGGTCGTGGGTCTGTGCAGAAGTTACTTAACATCTTTAAAAATAAACCGAAATTAGGGGTACCTGGGCGGCCCAGTCAATTAAGCACCTGACTCTTGATTTCAGCTCAGATCATGATCTCTCTGTTGGTGAAAAATTTCCCACATCAGGTTTGTGCTGACATTGGAGGGCCTGCTTGGGACTCTCTCTCCCTCTCTCTGACCCTCATCCACTCTCCCTCTCTCTCAACAGATATCATTTTTAAAGTTTAAAAATTAACATAAATAAAAAAGAAAATAAGATGTTGGAGACTAAGACAATCTTAGCCCTCTATTTTTGCCATGTGACAATGCCTTACTCACTGCTTTAATTACGAGTGAAAAATTTTTTTATTTTTGTAACTTTATTTTTATAACTTTATTTTGAGACAGAGTACATGCGTGAGTGGGGGAGGGGAGAGAGAGAATCCCAAGCAAGGTCTCCGCTGCCAGCCCAGGGCTCGATGCGGGCCTCAAACCCACAAACCATGAGATCGTGACCTGAGCCGAGGTCAAGAGTCAGACGCTCAACCAACTGAGCCACCCAGGCTAACCTAATTAAAAAATTTTAAATTAATTGACATTATTATTCTCCTGAAAATGTTTACAAATAGCTTTTACTTAATTTTCTGAGAGCATCCTGGCCTGAAAACCAGAGCCATGGCCCTGAAGCACGGAGGCTAGGCTGTGGGCCTCCCCTCAGCACCAGTGGAGAAAGGTTCTGTTTGCCTCCTCTAAGGATGGCTGGCCGGACGCACTGAAAACAATCCAAGCAAGTGGGACGGCAGCCACCATTTGCGCAGGAGAGGCTGACATACCCTCTAACTGCTGGATGTGCTCTGGTGTGTGTGCCCCGAAACCCTGTGGGCGTCACCCATGCCCATGGCTCACAGCGGACGGAGGCCTTGGAGGCGGCACAGTGGGACACAGGCCTCCCTGCACCTGGCCCTCACCACAGCCCAGCCTGGCTGGCATCCTGGCTTCCAGGCCTGATGCTGCTTCCTCTCATGTGTGGCAGGATGGTTTCCTCTTGCATCACTGTCTCCCCCGCACGTCCTAGTGCCTTTCTAGACTGGTTCCTATCTCAGGGGTCCCTGAAAGTGCCTTCCACCAAAGCAGAGAACACTCACCCTCACCAGGCACACATAGGCTCGTGGCTAGGAGAGACCCAGCACACTCGAGTGAGAAGATCAACCAGCAGTAATCCTGATGCACGCCAGAGGTCCTCTTGACTATTTTCCATCTTCCACTTTCTGCCTGGACACTCTAGGGCCTGTCGTGTGACCCGAGAGTCCTCTTCCCCGTGGGAGGGTTGGGCCCGTCCTCCCCACCCTGATGCCTCCGGGGTAGGACCGGGCAGAGCAGGCCTTCTCCAGAAACAGGTGGACTGGGGAGGTGGTCCCGTCTATGTCCAAAGCTCTGGAACCTGTGCATGTGACTTTATTTGGAAAAGCAGTCTTTGTAAAGTGCAGCTACGTGGAGGACCTGGAGACCATCCTGGACTCCCTGGGGAGGGGGCTGGGCAGTACACGGATGAATGTTCTTAAAAGAGGAGTCAGGTAAGATACAGCGAGAAGGGACAGGGCACGGGGGCCAGCAAGCACCGAAGCCGGGCAGGATGGAGCCTCCCTGCTCCCGCTGAAATCTGCCCAGGCACCGGGTGGTGTGGACACAGCGCTGGCCTCAAGTCAGGACTGGGAAAGGTGCCGCAGGAAGACAAGGAGGAGAATCAGCAGAATCCACGCCACTTCTTCCCACCGAGGACTCAAGCGACAGGGGGGTAGGAGAAAGCAGAACATCAGAGATGTTGAGAAACACCATCAAGTGAAGCCACATCATCAGGAAGGAGGCAACAACCCCTCTTGGGCATGCGCCTGCTGCCCCTCTGCAGGGGCCATGGGGACAGACCCCTCCCGGTACCGCGGAGCACCCACCTGGGAGGTGGCAGGACTCGGCCAGCAAAAGGCGAGGAGGAAAGTGTGAAGTCACAATTACATTCAGAACACTCGACGTGACACACAAGAAAGGACCTTAAGGGTAGCAGTGAGGAGGGTAGAGTGGCCTCAAGGAGGAGCGTGTAGCGGTAGGAGAGTCAAGGGTATTCGGTGGGACCTGGCGGGTCTGTGGAAACGCCTGCAAGCCCCGGAACATTCAGTATGGGGCGAGCACAGCCAAGGATGGCTAACGCGTGTTCTCAGAGAGGCCACACCCCTCGGACATCTGCTCGGTGCTTGGTCTGTTTCTCAACTGACATTTCTTTTTTAAGCATAATTGGATTCACCAAATCAAGTTTTAATAAATCATGTGCAACCTAATGTACCCGTGGGGAATTGGTCTGTTTCCAGAAACTCTCAGATGCCGAAGGCTTGCCCAGCTTTGGTGGGGAAAAAACAGAATCTTAGATGTAAAACGCAGGGAAGCACTTTGTTGTTCCAAACCTCACACTTAACACTAAGGACTAGGAGGTGCAGAAACTAAAGATCAGCCAGCAAAGGTTCTGAACAGGAAGACACAGAATGACCTTACTATGCCCTGACAGAAAGGAGAAGGGAAGTCTTACTCCACAGAAAGAAACTATGTATCCTTCACAGTAGTAAACGATCGGCCCTGGTGGGAGAGACAGTACAGGAAGAGGAAATCCCAGCGATTGTCAGCTGTGCCCTCCACACAAGGCCCACGGGTCAGGGCGTCCATCCCTTGACCCAATGGCCATAAGCTCTCTGTGGCGGGGAGGGAAGGAACCATCCCAGAGTCGCCTGAACTATGAGGGATCTTGTGCCAGAGCCTCCTGAGGTGGCCTCGTGAGGGCTGCTTCGGAATCTGTGTCTTCTCCTGTCTCTGCCCCTCCCATGCTCATGCTCTGTGTCTCTGTCTCTCAATAATGAATAAACATAAAAAACTTAAGCAAAATCTAAGAATGGAGAATGAGGTCCACTCTTGAAACTGGTTCAAAAAAGAAATGTAAAACATTGATTTCCGTAAGAACAGTAAGACCTTTATTAGAGTTGCACTACATTATTTCCAGGGTCTCGCGCCTTCCTCCTGGGTGCACACGCAGCACCCTGCCCTGCGGTGGGAGCCCAGTGCTTCCTGATTGGTCTTCTGAGAGTTCGGGTGCCAGGGAGCTCAGGGTGGGCGTGGGGCATGGTGGGGGGAGGACGGGCCCAGGTCCCCCCCGCCCAGGCTTGCCATGGCCTCAGCTCCCAGGTTCTGCAGGTCACTCCAGGCAAGCTGCCCAGGCCCCCAGGACTAGGCTCTGATAGAGCCCACGCACTGAGGACACCCACGATGCCTAGCTGTAGTAGGTGGAAGAGCACACTAATATTCAAGCAGATAAGCAGAAGTTAGGAGTCATCTTAGACCATTGAAGCCTGAGAGGGCCACAGCCTTGTTACGTACGAAGTCGGCCATTCTCCACCATTGTTCACATTCCAGTCAAAGAGCCTCCCGTGGTGCCGTCGCCGAGGGGCTGAGGCAGGTCAGCATGTCACGGACCGACGACCAGCTGCATCTTCTTTGGCTGCATAGAGGACAGAGAGGAAGTGACCCAGAAGTCTGCAGGGAGAGTCTCTGCTGACCCAGCAGCTAAGTCACAAATGTCCTTTGGTCTACATTGTTTTCTCCAAGAAGGTGCCTTCCTAAAGTTTTGTCATCATCCAGAAATCCAGACTGATTGGAAATTAAAAAACAAAAGTGTATACTAAAGTTACCAGCCCTTTAAAATGACCTCGCTCTGCAATTTTGTTTACAGGTATTTACCCCCATTCCTGACAGCCATCGGGCCCCCTGCCCAGAAGGCAGCCCCAGGGGGTAACGGGAGACAGGGCCACACTTGTGCCAGGACCCTGACCGGGCACAAGTCAGCAGAGTCCTGGGCTGCCTGGGCCTGCTCCACTGTCTATGTGAAATCACCTCCCTGCCATGGAAGATACTACCTTTTCGTTTTCCAAATAGTCTTTAAGCTGCAGACAGTGCCACACGCTGGGACAGTCCCACAGCACCCTTGCCCTTGCCCTGTTCTCCTCACAAGCATGTGTTCGTTCTTATGGCAATGACGACAGTCTTAAGTGGTGGTGTGGGAGGAAATCAGTCCTGGTTTTGTAGGAGAATGCAACGTTTTGTGTCTTTTCAAATAAATAACTGAAACATTCCCCCAGACCACAGGGCCCTGGATTGCAGTGAGATATCCAGCTACCCCCAAAACACAACTTACAGGCTCTATTCCCAGGCTGCAGCCAGCGTGTTATGATGTCAAAAATATTTCTGAAGACTATCAGTGTCAAATAGCAAAAACGAAAGAAACCAAACTCCTCACCTCTGTGAAACTGTTGGTTCCTCAATAGCTAATTGGTTTATTTATTTATTTTTTATACTTTTTTTTTTCATTTTTGAAAGAGACAGAAACAGCAAGAGTGGAGCAGGGGCAGAGAGTTCGGGGGAGAGAGAATCCTAAGCAAACTCCCACTGTCACCTCTGCGCCCAATGCAAGGCTCACATTCACCAAGTGTGAGAACATGACCTGTGCCGAAACCAAGACTCACATGCTTCACTGACTGAGCCACCCAGTCGCCCCTGTTTTTAGAGTTTGAGAGAGAGAGAGAGAGAGAGAGAGAGAGAGAGAGAACGAGTGTGTATGAGGAGAAAGGGGCAGAGAGAAAGGAGGAAGAGGACCCAAAGCAGGCTCCACGCAGAAAGCAGCCAACCCACACTTTTTGTTACCTCTCAACTTGCAAAAATACACATTTCGGGGAGCAGTGGGGTGGGACATCCAGAAGGCATTACCACGAATCTTAGTGTTTTCATTACAGAAAGCATAAGGATGTGAAAGAAAACACATCAGCAACATCTAAGGGACAGAATTTTCCAGCATGGTTGCAGGAGCAAAAGATCTACTTTCAGTATCAAATTGCATACAGCAAGGTGGCAACAATCCAAGTTATTGTAAAACACTTTTATACACTTCAAACATAGGGACATTCAAATCAGACCACTGTTAAACAGTTTCTACAAATTTCCATGCCCAGGGAACCAAAAGCCTGAGGGTTCCTACGGAATTGTGAGCAGTAACAGAAATAACGGCATTTCAACTGAAGTACAACTGAGTGTGCCAGTCATGATCCTTATTACGAGTTCTGAGAAGGAGACTGATTGAGGCAGACGGAAAGAGAAACCAACGGACAAGTCCGGGGGCTGAAGGGGAAATGGCCTCTAGCGGTAAGGGGCCCTGTGGACCCAGTGTGGACGTGAGACACCCCACTCCAGACCTCATAGGCACACGGGCCCTGAAGAGTGGCCACATGCGTTGCCTGCTGTCCGGTGTATCACAGAGCCCACTGAGTTCTTCCCCGGCTCAAGGCCCCGTCCCGTCGTCCCACCATCTCCAATGTCCCCCCTTGGCCCACCTCCTGCTCCACCCCACTAAACTGCAAACCACCTCTTCTGTTGAAGAGGGCTCACTTTTATTTTTCAGTTGTCGGATCACTGGGATGTGGTCTCAACCTGCCTCCTTCATCCACTTAACTCAGCTCTGGGACACGCTGAACCCACATGCGACCTGCTCTGCAGTGGAAAGTCCCAGAAAGATATGCCCGCACCACTCCTCTGGGCCCCCATCCCGGGCATCACAACGCGTCCGCTGCTTGGTAAGAAACGAAACCCACTGCTGTTACTCGTTGTCAGAATCAAGACCAGTTAAAAAAAGTGGTACTGAATAGATTGCAAAGGTCAGAGTCTATTTAAGAGAAACTCAAAAACTACAGGGGAAGGAAAAAGGAGGGCAGCCTAGTGAATACGCCAGAGAGACCACCAGATGAATGACAGTTTGAATGCTGGTGACCATGTCCTCACAGGGGCTGCAGTTACACATAATGTGATGGAGCTTCTGTGATCAAAGTATCTCGTGGATATTTAGATGCAGGCACTCCTAAAAGCCATGTGACGGAAGTGCTCCCACTGTTCCTATTAACAGGTGATTAAACGGAAGCACAGGAATGCTAATATGTAGCTTCCCCAGAGCCCCAAACTCATCTGTGCAGGAGCCAGGCTCAGAGTCAAGTGCTCTGGGGTCACGCCCTCCCTGCACAACTTCTCAAGGTGGACTGGGAATCCACGTGAGTCCTTTCCAGATTTCATACGTGCTCTACGTCCTCCAGGAACCATACTTTAATACGGGCCTCGGGTTCACTGTGGAGGAGATATAACCTATTTGCAGCTATATAGAACATTGAACAAACAACCACTGCTTCAAAACCAGGTACAGCTGAGAACTGCTCAGCAACATGACAAATACCACAATGCTTATTTTTTAAAGTTTATTGTGTTTATCAGCTTGTCCGCCCAATTTGCTGGGTCCCAGGGCACTGTGGAAGGGTTTTCAACCTCCAATTCAGTGGCTGTGGGGAAGCAGAGTGATGAAATGGGAAGCGGGGGGTGTCAACAGCCACGTGAAGGTCTCCCGACAGGGGAAGGGGTCTGCAGGTCGAGTGACTGCGGATCTAGAGGAATGATGCTGGTAAGACCTCACTCATGCGGGAGCCATGCAAGGGACACCAACCTGTTCAGGTGGGCTTGTCACTAGCGTGGCCGGGGTGGACCTTTTGTTTCTTACCTAGCAAGCAGCGCACGGAAGACTGATGACCTTCTTTTGGGGGGCGTTGTGCAGCGAGTCCTGGCTACTGCTACTGCTGCTGAGGTTGCTCAAGGGGCCATCCTGAGAGCCTGTGGATCTGGGGGACGCACAGGAGTGCATCTTCCAGGCACGCTCGTCACACGACACACCGCCCAACCTGAGGGAGAAGCACAATCCCCCAGCTTCTAGGGAGGGCTGCGCCCTGGGAGCTGACACTCTCCCTCCCAAGTATATCTGGAGTCCAAGCGCCCTGGGTCGAAACGCTCAGCACCCCTCCCAGGCCGTGACCCGATAACCATGTCGTGATCTCATGTAATGCAATGAGGCTGTCCCCTGCATAGTGAGTGCCGGCCTCTCCTAACGAGTTCTGAATCTGCTCTGTGATAACCAAGATCAATCAGTTTCTGAGATCCCAAAGGAAGGATTGCCTTCCTGAGAGTACTTGGTGTTTGGGTGGCTGGTACCTCCCTGGCCATTAAAGATGCTTTTACTCTCAAGAACTGTTGGTTCACCATGGACAGTATTCTCGAGGACTGCTTAGCACAGAGAGAGACCATTCATGAACTACTGCATCCAAGCCCTGTTCCAAACATTTGAGCTTAGCCTGCAGCACAAGCCTGTTACCTTGGAATCACTGTCTTCTCTATCCACTGATAGGATGGCAAGGGAAAACAGTGAACTCCAGAAGCTTTCCCTCATTTCTAAGGTAATAACACAGGCATCTTGCCTTTGGGTTCCCACGGTAGATGACGGAGGCTTCCCTTTGCCGTACCCTTAGGTGTTTCATATCTATCCATATCTTATTCCTGAGACCATCAGCTTGCCAGGAGGTTGTCCTAGTCATTGCATCCTAAGATTTATCTCATTTTCTGGACCACATGCTTCCCTGGGGAATTCCATCAGACATCTCAAGCAGTTAATATCTATCCTTCTCAAGCTGTTCCACAGAATAGAAATGGAAGGAAAACTTCCAGACTCATTCTATGAAGCCAGCTTTACTTTGATTCCCAAACCAGACAGAGACCCAGCAAAAAAAAAAAAAAAAAAAAAAAAAAAAGACGACTACAAGACAATATGCCTGATGAATGAGAATACAAAAATTCTCAACAAGATACTGGCAAATCAAACGCACAGCATATGAAAAGAATTTTTCACCATGATCAAGTAGGATTCCTATCTGGGCTATAGGGCTGGTTCAATATTTGCAAATCAACCAATAGGATACATCACATTAAGAAAATCAGAGGCAAGAACCACATGATCCTGTCAATACAGGCAGAGAAAGCATTTGAAAAAACACAGCATCCTTTCTTAATAAAAACCTTCAAGAAAGTCAGAATAGAAGGAACATATGTAAACATCATAAAAGCCAACGTATGATACCAGCCCACAGCTAATATAATTCTCCTGGGGATACACTGAAAAATTTCCCCCAGAGATCAGGAACATGACAGGCATGTCCACTGTCACCACTGTTGTTGAACATAGTTTTGCAATTCCCAGAACCAGCAATCAGACAACAAAATGAAATAAATGGCATCACAATGGCAAAGATGAAGTCAAACGTTCACTCTTCACAGACCACATGACACTCTACCTGGAAAACCTGACAGAATCCACCAAAAGTCTCCTCGAACTGATACATCAATTCAGCAAACTCACAGGGTACAAAAGCAATGTACAGAAACCCATCGCATTTACTATACCAATAACAACGAAACAGAAAGAGAAGTAAAGAAACTGATCATGTTCATAGTTGCACCAGGACCATAAAATACCTATCAATAACCTAAAAATACGAATGAACCAATCCAAAGATATAAAAGTTCTGTATGCTGAAAACTATACAAGGGTTATGAAGGAAATTGAAGAAGACACAAAGAAATGGGAAAACATTCCATGTTCATGGTTTCGAAGAATGAATATTGTTAAAATGTCAATACCACCCAAAGCAATCTACACCTTCGATGCAATCCCCATCAAAATCATGCCACCATTCTTTCCAAAGCTAGAACAAATAATGCTAACATGTGTATGGAACCACAAAAGACCCCGAATATACAAAGTAATATTCAAGAAGAACACCAAAGCAGGAGGCATCACAGTCTCAGAATGTAGCCTCTGCTACAAACCTGTAATCATCAAGACAGTATGGAATGGGCACACAAACAGACACATAGGCCAATGGAACAGAATAGAGAACCCAGATTCAGACCCACAAATGTATGGCCCACTAATCTTCCACCAAGCACGAAAGAGTATCCAATGGAAAAAAACCAGACTCTTTAAGCACTGGTGCTGGGAGAACTGGACAGCAACATGCAGAAGAATGAAACTAGATCACTTTCTTACAGCATACACAAAAATGAACTCAAAATGGATAAAGGACCTGAATGTGAGACACGAAACCTTTAAAACCCGAGAGGAGAAAGCAGGACAAAACCTCTCCGACCTCAGCTGTGGCAATTTCTTACATGACACGTCTCCAACGGAAAGGGAATTAAAAGCAAAAATGAACTGTAGGGACCTCATCAGGATAAAAACCTTCTGCACTGCAAAGGAAACAAGCAACAAAACAAAAAGACAGCAGATGAAATGGGAAAAGATGTTTGCAATTGACGTATCAGACACAGGGCTAGTATCCAAACACCTATAAAGAACTCACCAAACTCCACACCTGAAAACAAATAATCGGGTGATGAAATGGGCACAAGACATGAATAGGTACTTTTCGAAAGAAGACATCCAGATGGCCAACAGACATGTGACAAGATACTCAGCGTCACTCCTCATCAGAGAAATACAAATCAAAACCACACTGAGATTCCACTTCACATCGGTCAGAGTGGCGGAAATGAACAAATCAGGACACTATAGATGCTGAAGAGGATGGGGACAAACAGGAACCCTCTTTCATTGTTGGTGGCAAGAAAAACTGGTGCAGCCACTCTGGAAACACTGTGGAGGTTCCTCACCACATTAAAAATAGATCTACCCTATGACGCAGCCATAGCACTGCTAGAATTCAGGGGATTCAGGAGTGCCGATGCACAGGGGACTCGTACCCCAATGTTTATAGCAGCGTTGTCAACAATAGCCACATGATGGAAAGAGCCTAAATGCCCGTCAATGGACAAATGGATAAAGAAGATGAGGTTTCTATATACAATGGAATACTACTTGGCAATGAGAAAAGATGAAATCTGGCCATTTGTGGCAACGTGGAAGGAACTGCAGGGTGTTCTGCCAAGTGAAATAAGTCAGGCAGAGAAAGACAGATACCATATGTTTTCATTCATATGTGGATCCTGAGAAACTTCACAGGAGACCAGAGGGGAGGGGAAAGGGGGAAAAAACGAGTTGCAGAGAGGGAAGGAGGCATACCCTAAGGGACTCTTAAATACTGAGAACAAACTGAGGGTTGATGGGGGGTGGGGGAGAAGGGAAAGTGGGTGATGGCCATTGAGGAGGGCACCTGTGGGGATGAGCACTGGGTGTTGAATGGAAACCAATTTGACAATAAATTATATTGAATACAAGAAAAAACAAAAAGATGCTCAAAGTCACTCCTCATCAGGGGACTACAAAGCAAAACCACACTGAGATGCCACCTCACACGGATCAGAGTGTAGCTATGGGTGGGCAGTCAGCACTGCTGCTTTGCTGGGACACAGTGTGTCCTCCAAAAGCGACAAGGGGTGGGGGGTCTCGCCCTTTGGGAAATATGGACAATCAGGAGCAGCGAAGCTGCAACGTAGCCCAGGGTGTCCCGAAGCTGGCCCAAACGTGGCCCATCAATGGCATCGGGGCTCTTACAGGCTCCCGAGCCACTGTCGGTGGCCGAGGAGGGGGGTGGGGGAGGGGCTTGGAAAGAGCACAGACTTGGGTTATGACTGCACGGAGGCCCGCCCATGCATATTTTTGGGGGTGGTTTTGGCTTCTTGGCTACTTTTCTAGAGCAGTTTTAGCAAATGTGAGAGGATGCTCCAGAGATTTCACACACATACCTGCCCTTACTGAGGCACAGCCTCTCCCCTGAGCAGGTATCAGAAACCCCCACCAGGGCGAGGCCTTTGTCACAGCCCCAAACCTGTGCTGATGTGTGTCCATCGCCCAAGGTCCGCACCTGAGATCGGCTTCGCCTCTGACGTTGTACCCCAGTGCGTCCGGGGCGGGTGCGTGTTGAGGAGTCTCTGCAGGTGCAGCGTCCCACCCGGTAGTCTTTCCGCCCTGATGCAGTAGTTTCCTTTGGTGCTGGCGCCACAGCGCATTTGCCAGGCGGAGAGGTGGGCGGGAGGCCGGCGGCTCTCGCCGGCAGTAGGAGCCCGCATGCGCTGTGGAGGGCGAGGGAGGTGCTCTTCTGAGCATCCGGCTTCTCCCTTGCTAGAAGTCTTCCACCTAGGAGGATGTCGCCCTGGGGCCTCTGTTTCTTGGAAGACAGTCCTGATCGAGGCAGGTGAGTTCTGGTGGACCCAGCGCCGCTCGGACTCCCGCAGAGGCCACAGTGCCAGCCGTGAGAGGCCGGGTGGCTCAGGGTGCCCTGGTTCTGCTCACTTTGGGGACAGCATTTTGCCACCCTCGGGTGGAAACCCGGCCTGTCCGTGTGGACGCCCGCAGGCTCCCGTGAGTCATGGTGGCCGCTCTGTGGCGGCGGGTGTGTGTGTGGGGGCGCCTCCCGTGGCAGTGCTGGCTTAACCGCTCGGCAGGCAGTAAGGGCCCTTCTCCTTGCCGGTAGTGGCTTCTGGGAGGTTCTCCGGGTGCCCGCCTCAGCCGCAGCTGTCGTGTAAGGAGTGTGCCGCCCGCCCTCGCAGAGGCTGTCGGAGACCTTCCCGCCTTGTCCGTCCCCTGACCCCGCACAGGCTGCACACGTTCTGTCCCCCGAGGCGGCTGCCACGAACAAAGGCCACCTTAGGCCCTTGCGTCCTGTGGGCCAGGCCCTAGAGAGTCTGGTGAGCTGGGGAAACCCTATAGAAATTGGGAAGTTGACGAGAAGAAGGGGAGAGTGCCCTTTGATCCCTGGGTCAGTGTTTCTCAGACTCGGTGGTGTCGGGACACTTGGACATCAGGGGATTATTGAGGGCCCCAGAGAGCCTTTGAGTGTGGGGGTTGTGTCTCTTGATCTCTTCTGTGGTGAGGTTAAACCGAGAATTGAAGCAGGCGCCTGGGTGGCTCTCTATGTTAAGGGTCCGACTCTGGCTCAGATGGTGATCTCACAGTTGATGGTTTAGAGCCCCATGTGGGGCTTTGTGCTGCCAGCTGCCAGCCTGGACTTGTCTCAGATTCTCTGTGGCCCTCTCCCTCTGCCCCTCCCCTCACGTGCCCTGTGTCTCTCTCTCAAAAACAATCATTAAGGAAACCAAACCAAATCCGAGCATCTCAGATGTGATGAATTCACTTAAAGACAATAAATTAGTACAGATTAACGTACTCATACCTTTCATGGAAAAAATACGTACATTTTCAGACCAACACTGTGTAGAAGCATGGCATTGGCATTGGCATTGGCTTAGTGCAAGATCTTTATTCTTCCAGCTGCTTCTGCATTCAGTGTCTTGTGGCCAATTATGTTTAGGAAGGTGATGTGGACTCCCCCAGATGAACAGCTGGAGGCGAGGAGGGTGTGGCGGTAGCTCATGGGGTGTCTGGATGCTCTTTCCTGATTCCGCACTCAGATGGGTGGGGCTTCCTTGCTTCTGTTGGAGGTGAGTTGTCCCCACAGAGCGGCTTAGTAGCGTGGCACGTGGTGGACTTTTGGAACATCGTAGGCCACTACTTTCAGCTGATCTTCCATATCTTTCACTCAGCGAACACATTCTTGGAACCACCACCTGGATGAAGAAATGGAACCTTACCGTGCTTCCTACCTCCTACTGACTCCCACCGAACGTCCTCCAAAGGTAACCACGGTCTTGACTTTCACCAGCTGTGGCTTTGGCTTGTTCTTCGCTTCATGTTGAGCCAACCCTTGAGTGCTGTGTGTGCACAATGCACCTGCTTTCCTTGCGTGGCTGTGCTGGTCCTCCCTGCTGTCGAAGTCCCAGTGTGTGAGGACAGCACGGTTTATTCTTTCTCCTGTGGGTGCTCCGGTTTGTGCAGAGGCTGCCTGCAGATCCACATGCATCGTATTGGGATGCCTTGGAGGAGCAGGGCGTGAGTGGTGGCACGTGTCTGTTCCCCACGAGCAACAGCGTGCGGGAGCTCAAGGCTGGCTGATGCCTGGTATTGCTTCTTCTCGTGTGTTAGCTGGTTGCTGGGGCTCAGGTGCTGGGAGGTAGGGTGTATTCGTGGGACCCGCCCCTGTGTGTGTCTTGGCCACTTACGTGTTTCTTTTGTATAATAATTGCCTTTTGGAAGCCACTTGGTGTTTAGGTTGTGTGTTTTGGTTTTTGTTGATTTGAATGAGTTCTTTCTATGTGTGTGGAATACATCTGTGAATGGCAGAGGTTTTCACATTCTTGTGTATGTCTGCCTTACACTCTCTGTGTTGCCTTGTGGTAAGTTTCTTTTGTTTCTATCCTATAGTATAACCATTTGTATGTTTCTTGCCTTGGATTGGCTAGGGCCTCCAGTACTGTGTTGAATGGAAGTGGTGAGAGTAGGTGTCCTTGTCTCCTTCCAGATACGAGAGAGAAGGTTTTCCTAATGTTTTGTATACTTAATATTTTTTAAAGTTTCTTTCTTTCTTCATTGATTTAGAGAGCATGCATGGGAAGGGGAGTGAGAGGGGGGAAAGCGAGTGGATCCCAAGCAGACTCCGCACTGTCAGCACAGAGTCTGATGCGAGGCTTGAACTCATGAACCGTGAGATCATGGCCTGAGCTGAAATCAAGGGTCAGACGCTTCACTGACTAGAAGCCACTCAGGTGCCCCAAAGAGTTCAGTATTTTACCACTACATATGACACTTTCCGTGGCATTACTGGTAGATAGGTGGATCAAAACATGAAAATTCTCCTCTGTTTTTAGTTTGCTCTGATTTTTCAACAATCATCAAAGAAATAATAATACTAAATTATCTGAAATGTGTTTTGTGCATTTTGGGGACAAGTGATTTGTTTCAATGTTGTGGTTTACCTTAAAACAACTTTTTCCCGTCTAGAATAAATCAAACCTCATGTCTATGCATTCTCTCTTCACTGGATTCCATTTGTAAATCGTGTGCTTTGGATCCTTGCATGTTGTATTCAAGAGAGTGGTGGGTGTTCCCTTGCACCCTCTTGCGCTGTCCTTGCTGGGGTTTGGGTTACAGGTCGTGCTGGCCTCCTAAAACAACGTAGGAAGAAGCACTCCTTGTGCTTTCCCAGAAGAGTTTTTGTGTGTGTTCTTTACTTTTGGGAAGAAGTGCTAGGCCAACAGCTGGTGTAGGGTTTCCTTGTGAGAAGGGTTTTCATTGCAGATTCCTTCTTAAGTGGAAATAGGATCTTTCTGATTTCCCATATCTTCTTGTGTTTATTTATTTTTTTTCAACGTTTATTTATTTGTGGGACAGAGAGAGACAGAGCATGAACAGGGGAGCAGCAGAGAGAGAGGGAGACACAGAATCAGAAACAGGCTCCAGGCTCTGAGCCATCAGCCCAGAGCCTGACGCAGGGCTCGAACCCACGGACGGCGAGATCGTGACCTGGCTGAAGTCGGACGCTTAACCGACTGTGCCACCCAGGCGCCCCTTTGTGTCTATTTAGATGAGGCATTTTGTTTTCTTGGAATTTGCTCTGACCTCCCAAACTTTCAAAGGAATAAGTGTCAACTGGTTTCTAATATCCCTCCTATCTGCAGCATCTGGTGTGATATTGGCTTTAGAACTTCTTGATATTGGTACTTTGTGCTTTGTTTCTTTTTCATAGAACCAACTTGGGCTTTTATGATTTCTGTCATT
>NW_025091184.1:0-130201 GCF_016509475.1 Prionailurus bengalensis | reverse complement strand
GCATCTAGATAGGTCTTGTTTTGTTTTTGTTTTTGTTTTTGTTTCTTTCTTTTTTTTTCTGTCCATTCTGACACCCTATCTTTGTCTTTTGATTGGAGCATGTAGTCGATTTACATTCAGAGTAATTATTGATAGGTATATATTTAGTGACATTCTACTAGTTGTTTTCCATTGTTTCTTGATATTTTCTCTGATCCTTTCTTGTCTGTAACACTTTTGGTCTTTCATTTCCACTCCAAGAGTCTGATTTAAATATTCTTTTCTTTTGACTGGTAGTACATTTCTTTACTTATTTTTATATTTCTTCTTCGTTAAAATTTAAGCCCCAGTTAGTTACCTTATAGTGGAATACAGTTTCAGGATTAGAATTTAGTGATCCATCAGTTACAAAATATATCCAGTACTCATTCCAAGTGCCCCCCCCCCGGGTGCCCATCACCTATTTAGCCCACATCCCTATTCAGAAACCTTCCTGGAGTCCTGAGCTTCTTCCCTCTATTTAACAGTTTCTTATCGTTTGATTCCCTCTCTGTATCTTATTTTTGCTTTCCTTTCACTATGTTCATCAGTGTATTAAATTCCACAGATGAGAGAAATCATATGATGTGTGTCTTTCTCTGACATATTATGGTTAGCATAATAAAGTCTGGTTCCATCCACCTTGTTGCAAATAGCAAGATTCCACTCTTTTTGATTGCCGAGTAATATTCCACTGTATGAATATACCACATCTTCGTTATCCATTCATCTCTCAATGGTCATTTGGGCTCTTTGCATAATTTAGCTATTGTTGATAATCCTGCTATAAACATTGGAGTGCATGTGCCTCTTCGAGTCAGCATTAGTGTGTCCTTTGGATAAATGCCTTAGTGCAATTGCTGGGTTGTAGTGTAGTTCTCTTATTGTTTCTTGTAACGAATCTCCATACTATTTTCCAGAATGGCTACACCACTTTGCATTCCCACCAGCATTGCAAAAGAGTTCCCTTTCTCTGCATTCTTGCCAACATCTGTCGTTTCCTGAGATGTTAATTTTAGCCATTCTGATAGGTGTGAGGGGATATCTCATTGTGGTTTTGATTTGTATTTCACTTATGATGAATGAGGTTGAGCATCTTTTCATGGTATGACCAATCTGGATGTGATCTTGTTAAAGTGTCTCTTCATGTCTTTTGCCCATTTCTTCACTGGGTTATTTGGTTTTTGGGTGTTGAGTGTGATATATTCTAGATCTGGAAGAATGCTGATGTTATTTTGATAGGAATTACATTGAATTTGTCCATTGTTTTGGGTAGTATTGATATTTTAACAATATTTGTTCTTCCAATCCATGAGATGGGCTGTTTTTCCATTTCTTTGTGTCTTCTTCAACTTCTTTCATAGATGTTGTATGGTTTGTTCTTTTATTTTTTTAATGTTTATTTATTTTTAAGAGAGTGAGCGAGTGAGCAAGAGCCCGTGAGCAGGGGAAAGGCAGAGATAGGGAGACACAGAATCTGAAGCAGGCTCCAAGCTCCAAGCTGTCAGCACAGAGCCTGTCACAGGACTCAAACCCACAAACGTGGGATCATGTCCTGAACTGAGGTCGGCACTTAACCGACTGAGCCACCCAGGCACCCCTCTATTGTTTGAATGTACTGATCTTTTACCTCTTTGGTTAGATTTACCCCTGGGTATTTTATGCATTTCTGTGCAGTTGTAAATTAGATCAATTCCTTAACTTTCTTTCTGTTGATTCATTATTGGGGTATAGAAAGGCAATCAACTTCTGTATATTGATTTTATATTCTGAGACTTTCCTGAATTCCTGTATCAGTCCTAGAAGTTTTATGGTGGAGTCGTTTGGATTTTCCACGGAGAGTATCATATCTGTGAGGAGGGAAATTTTGACCCCTCCTTGCCAACTTGGACACCTTGTAATTCTTTTTGTTGTCTGATTGCTGAGGCTAGGACTTTCAACAGAATGGTGAATAACAGTGTTGAGAATGGACATCCCTGTCGTGTTCCTGACCTTAGGGGGAAAGCTCTCAGTTTTCCCCATTGAAGATATTATTAGCTGTGGGACTTTCATATCTGGACATTCTCACATTGAGCCACGACCCTTCCATCCCTCCTTTCATGAGGTGTTTTTTTCCATCAAGAAAGGATGCTGCTGCGTTTTGTCAAATGTTTATTCTGCAACTATTGAGAGGATCATGTGGTTGTTATCCTTTCTTTTATCAACGTGATATATCACATCAGTTGATTTGCAGATATTGAGTCGGTTGTGCATCCCAGGAATAAAATCCACTTCATTGTGCTGAATAATTCTTTTAATGTATTGTTGAATCCAGTTTGCCACTCTTTGTTGAGATTTTTTGCATCCATGGCCATCAGGGAAATTTGTCTCTAGTTTTCCTTTATAGTGGGGTCTTTGTTCAGTTCGGACTCAAGGCCATGCTGGCCTCATAGAATGAGTTTGGAAGTGTTCCCTCCATTTTTCTGCCCATGACCTTATCTTGTTCTTTCATTTGGGATGCCTCCCTCTTGTGTTGGAATTTTTGTTGAGTATTTGCCATCTCTGTGTTACCAAAGCTCATTGTGTTACCTGCCTATGAGTTGAATGGTTTTATGAAGAGGAGGTCATCCAATGTCCAGGGCCTGGCACATCACGGAGTGTCTGTGGTGTGTGTCGCATGCACTATTTTTTGTGTTCTGGCTGCACTATCCTTCAGGTCAGTTGTATGGGAAAGGTAGGGTCCTTGGCTAGAATGTGGTGAGTCTTACCGAGGTCGCAACTGGGATCCCTGGAAACTGCAGTACAGTCAGAACTGGGTTCACTGCATGGTGCAGTGCGCGGGCACTGGGTTCACTGGAGGGGGCAGTAAGTAATCTGAGGATTCCAGAAGGTAGGTGAACACTGTAAAACACTCTAGTCTTCTCTTACATCAAATTCAAAGACATTTTCTTGCCCCAGCTTTCTTTTAATGCTGAAGAGATTGCAATTAGTAATTGAAGGCATAATGGTCCTACAGGATATTTACCTATATGACTGGTGGACATTATTTCATCCATCCGTGTCCCTAAAGCACGTTTCATTGGAAATATTAGCCAAGGATACATACTGTAAATTCACAACTGATTCACAGCTCCCTGTAAGTTTCATTCTGACCTTGTCACATATGTGTCATCAAAGATATTATTAGTGACTTTTCAGATAAGCTCCCCACATCAAGATGGTGATGTTAGAGAATCTGGTATAAATGGAAATTCACAGGTTCCAAATTAGGAATTATTTTTCATTTTTAATGTTTCTTTTTTCTTTTTTTGAGAGAGCCCGAGCTGGGGAGGGGGGAGAGAGTGGGAGATACCGAATCTGAGGCAGGCTCGAGGCTCTGAGCTCTCAGGACAGAGCCTGACGCGGGGCTCAAACTCATGGACTGCAAGATCACGACTTGCGTCAAAGTCGGACGCTTCACCGACTAAGCCACCCAAGCGCCCCAGGAATGATAGTTTATTGGCAAACAAGGAGAAATTAAAATTAGTGTAAAGGATGTCTATTTTTAATTGAAATATTGTTCACACATTTGTTGTATGAGTTTTCGGCATACATTGTAGTCATTCCATATGTCTATGAATTATATTGTACTTAAGCACAAGTGTAGCTATCCTGTGAAAGCATGCAACAGTATTACAAAATTGACTCCATTACATTGGCTGTCCCTTGTATTCCTAGGACTCATTCATTCCATAGCCGACGCCAGTATCTCTCTCAAAGGTGTTCATTCTTTATCTAACCTAAGTATTTTGGTGGTAAACACAATTACCACTTGCTCAGCAAGTGTAAATTGGTGGTCTATTTTTCTGTGAACATTGCTTAAAACATTACAAATGATGTCATTACGTTAATAAAGTCGGTTTCATTCTTCACTCACAAGAAAGGAGAAGGAAAAGATTTCTCTGTGTCCCAGGCCCTGTCATTAAAACCTTTCCCACTGTGGAGAACAGGTTTAGTTGCCCAGGGAACTTCAGTGTCTCAGCTGAGCAACAGGGCCTTCCACATTGCAAAAGTACCCATGATGGCCAACAGAGAGAGCTCAAGGACCACAGACCCGGATAGGCGGAGTCCTCTGCCCAGGCAGTGATGGCCACCAGAGGGCGTACCATCGGCTTTTCTGACCCAGGGCACCTGAGAGCAGGAAGGGCTTTGATTGCTCCCAGAGTACTCAGGGCCTTTTCAGCTGCCTGAGTACAGAGAGCAGAGCTGCATTTCCAGCAGGTTGTGCTGCCCGCCCCAGGGGAGATCTTGGGAGCTTTGTAGCAACTTGGCATCTCCTGAGTCGCCAGAGAGAATTTGTCTTATCGTACTGAGTGCTGAGGAGTGGGCTCTGGGTGGCTTCCCTGGGCAAGCTGGTTGCTGAGCTGCACAGGCCCTTGCGCTTTCTGGGCTGTTCCCGTGTTTCATTCCTCCCCTTCCCGGACAGTATTTGAACAAGACATATTTTACTAAAGGTCTTGTGGATTGCGGAGTCCCACGACATCACCTCATCGATGCAGTCGATGGTTTGTTGTTCCAGATTCAGGCTTGTTTCCGGGAAGAAACCCTGACAGAAATTCAGAAGAACGGGAGCTGCATTCCATTAGGACATGAATACATGAAATGCTCGTCTTAGGAACTCCTAGAAGAATGAGCTGGGACCCACTTTCCAAGTCCTGCTGGAACCAGTGACCGAGGTAAGGGCACAAACTGTCCCCCACATCATACATGCCTTTTAAAAAGTTTCATGGTTATTTTTCCAACTTAATTAAGTGATTGCAAACTACAGAAAACCTGGTAGGTACCTGTCATTAACGTACGTTATCTTGAATTTAAATTGCAGTGAGTAAAGATACAGTGTAGTATTAGTTTCAGGTGTAAAATATAGAGCAACCCTTCCACACGTCATCCGGTGCTCATCCCAGGTGCACTTCTTAATCCCCAGCAGCTGTTTCACCCATTCCCCACCTTGCTCTGGAAGCCCTCAGTTTGTTTCCTAGTTAAAAGTCTGTTTGTCACTGTCTCCTCCCCGCCCCCCCCCCACTTTGTTTTGTTTTATATCCATGTGTTAGTGAAATCATCTGGTATTTGTCTTTGTCTGAAAGGCTTATTTCACCCAGGATAACATTCTCTTGCTCCATCCAGCTCATGGCAAATTACAAGATTTCATGTTTTGACGGCCTAATAATATTACATTCCATAGACCACATCTCAATTTATTCATCAGTTGATGGATGCTTGGATAGTTTCTGTAATTTGGCTGTTGTAGAAAATACTGGTGTAAACATCATGGTGCATGTATCCCTTTGAAGATTTTGTATTCTTTGTGGAAATACCTTGTAGTGAAATTGCTGGATCATAAGTTACTTCCATTTCCAGTTGTTGTGTTTTTTTTTTTTAGAAATCTCCATAATGTTTTCCAGACTGGCTGCACCAGTTTGCCTTCTTACCCACAGTGCAAGAGGGTTATTCTTTCCCCACATCCTTGGCAACACCTGCTGTGTCATCCTTCATTGATTTTAGTCATTGTGACAGAAGTGATGTGTTATCTCATTGTACTTTTGAATTGTATTTGCCTGAAGATCAGTATTGTTGAGTATTTTTTCATGTGTCTCTTGGCCAGGTATATTTCTTCCTTCAGGAAATGTCCATTTTTGTCTTCTGCCCATTTTTAATCAGATTTTTCATTTTTTGGGTGCTGTATAACTGTATATATTTGGGGCACTAACCCTTTATCTGATGTCGTTTGCAGATATCATTCTGTAGGTGTTTTAGTTTTGTTGATTATTTCCTTGGTGATTGAAGGTTTTAATTTTTATGAAGTCTCATTGTTTTTGCTTGTGTTTCCCTTACCGGTAGAGATATATCTGCAAAGATGTTTGTACAGGCAATGTTAAATAAGATACTACCCGTGTTATCCTCTGGGATTTTTATGGTTTCAGGTTTCACATATAGTTCTTTATCCGTGTTGGATTTATTTTTGTGTATGTTGTAAGAAAGTGGTCCATTGTTGTTTTTGTTTTGTTTTGCAGGATGCTGTCCATTTTTTCCAAAACCATTTGTTGAGGAGCCTTTTTTTTAAGTTTATTTACTTATTTTCGAGAGAGAGAGAGAGAGCATGCAGAAGAGGGGCAGAGAGAAATGGAGACAGAGAATCCCACGCATGCTCTGCACTGCCCTGAGATCATAACCTGAGCTGAATTCACAATCACACGCTTTGTTGACTGAGCCACGCCTGTGTCCCAAGACTATCTTTTTTTTCCATTGGATGTTCTTTCCTGCTTTGTTGAGAATTAATTGACCATATAGGTGTGAGTTCATTTCTGCATTTCTATTCTATTGATCTATGCCTCTGTGTGTTGTTGTGGTGGTGGTGGTGGTTGTTGTTCTTTTGCCAGTTCCACTGTTTTGATCAGTATAGCTTTGTAATATAACCTAAAGTCTGGAATTGTGATGTCTCCAACTTTGCTTTTCTTCTTCAAGTTTGTTTTGGCTGTTTGGGGACTTTTGTTATTCCATACAAATTTTGAGATTATTTGTTCTTGTTCTGTCACAAATGTTTTTGTTAGTGTGATAGGGATTTCATTATATGTGTAGACTGTTTTGAGGAGTGTAGACATTTTAACAGTATTTTGTGCCTCCCATCCATGAACATGAAATGTATTCCATTTCTTTGTGTCCTCTTCCATTTCTTTCATCAGTGTTTCATAGACTTTAGAGTACAGGTCTTTCAATTCTTTGGTTAGGTTTATTCCTGGTTTCTTGTGGTATTTGTGAGCCTGTCAATGGGATTGATCCCTTACTTTCTCTCTGTGTTAATTCATGATTTGTGTTAGAAATGCAATACATCTATGTTCCTTGATTTCTGTATATTGTGACTTGTGGAATTCATATATCAATTCTAGCCGTTTTTAAGGAATATTTCATGCTTTTTAGAGAACACATCACGTCAGTTCCAAACAGCGAAAGTGCTACTTCTTCCTTGCCGATTTGGATGCCTCTTATTTCTTTTTGTTGTCTGAGTGCTGTGGTTAGGGTTCCTGTACTATGTGCAATAACAGTGGTGAGAGGGGTCATCCCTGTTTTGTCCCTGACCTTGGAGGAAATTTTTTCAATTTTTCCCCATTGAGGATGAGATGAGCTGTGGGTTTTTCCTAGATGACCTTTATTATGTGCAGGTAGGTTGACTCTCAATGTACTTTGCTGAGGGGTTTTATCATGAATGGATGTGACATTTTTTCAAATAGTTTTCCTGCATCTGTTGAAAGCATCGTATTGTTCTTATGCTTTCTTCTATTACTGTGGTGCATCATGTTGATTGATCTGTGAATGTGGAACCACCCTTGCATCCCAAGAATATATCCCACTTGATTATGGTAAATGATTCTATTAATGTATTGTTGACTTTAATTTGAAGGTATTTTAATAAGAATTTCTGCATACATAGTCATCAGGCTATTGGGCTGCAGTTTTATTTAAAAAATTTTTAAACATTTTTTAAATGTCTATTTCTTTCCTTTGAGTACATAAAAGTGAGGGAGGGGCTCAGAGATAGGGAGAGAGAGAATCCTGGCCATGCTCCACACTGTCATGGCAGGGTCCAACATGGGACTCGAACCCACGCACGGCAAGATAATGTCCTAGTCCAAAATTAAGAGTTGGACAGTAAACAGCCCGAGCCACACAGGCGCCCCACCAGTTTTTGGTTTTAGTGGAGGCTTTATCTGGTCTTGGTATCAGGGTAATGATGGCCTCATAAGATGAATTTGTAAGTTTTCCTTCTTTTTTATTTTTCATAATAATTCAAGGAGAATACATATTAGCTCTTTCTTAAATGGATGGTAGAATTCATCAGTTAAACCATCTGGCCCAGAACTTTTGTGTTGGGGGGAGATTTTTGTTATTACTGATTTGATTTCTTTCTCTTTTCAGAATATATGTATCTTCCTGTTTCAGTTTTGGTAGTTTGTGTGTTTCTAGGAATTTGTCCATTTTTCTCAGTGTGCAATTTGTTGCATATAGTTGTTCATAATATTAACTTCTAACTGTATTTTTGTGGTGTGGACTGTTATTTCTCCTTTCTTATTTGTGATTTTATTTATTGGAGTCCTTTCTCTCTTCTTACTCAAAAGTCTGCCTAGAAGTTTTCATGTTGATTTCTGTTTTCAAAGAACCAGCCCCTGGTTTCATTGATTTGGTCTAGTGTCTTTTTGGTTTGAGTATCCCTTATTTCTGTCTGAATCTCTATTACTTCCTTCCTTCTGCTCTTGTTCTTCTGATATGTGACCTAGAATATGATCAACTCTGGAGAATGTCCCATGTGCGCTTGAAAAGAATATGTACTCTGCCATTTTAGTATGGAGTGTTCTGAATATATCTGTTAAACCCATCTGGCCCACTGTGTCAATCAAAGCCATTGTTTCCTTGTTGATTTTCTGTTTACAGCTTCTGTCCATTGAAGTGAGCAATGGGTTAAAGTCCTCTACTATCGTTATATTATAAAAAATGAGTTCCTTTATGGTTGTTGTTAAATATTTTATATACTTGGTGATCGCATGTTGCGTGCATCAAAATTTATAATCATTGGATCTTCTTGTTTCATTGTCCCCTTTAGTATGAGATAGCGTCTGTCTTCATCTCTTGTTATACCTTTATTTATTTATTTATTTACTTACTTACTTATTTATTTATATTAATTTAAGTCATAGTTGACATAGTGCACTCTCGGATTCGGGAGTAGAATTTGGTGATTCATCCCTTACATACAATACCCAGTGCTCATCCCAACAAGTGCTCTCCTTAATACTCATCCCACATCTAGCCCAGCCCTGACCCATTTCCCTCCATCAACCTTCGGTTTTTTTCTCTAACATTAAGAGACTCATGTGGTTTGTTACCACTCTTCTCGTTTCCTGCCCCCTTCCCATGTTTTCATCAGTTTTGTTTCTTCAATTCCACATGAGTGAAATCGTATATTTGTCTTTCACTGATTGACATATCTCACTTAGCATAATACATTATAGCTCCATCCACATCATTGGAAATGGCAAGATTTCATTCTTCTTGAAGTTGAGTTATATTTCTTTGTGTATACATATGTTTGTATATATGAACGTACACATATGTACATATGTATATATGCGTATACATACATACACACGCACACACACCACAACTTCTTTATACCTTCATCAGTTGATGGATACTTGGGCTTTCTCTATAGTTTCGCTACTCTTGATAATGCTGCTATAAATACTGGGTTCATGAAATGTCACTATTAGGTATTTACCCAAAGTGTACCAAAAAAGAGTCTCGGTTTTAAAGGTTATTTTGCCTGATATAAGTATTGCTACTGGCTTTCTTTTAACATTATTGGCATAATAAATATTTCTTCATTCCCTCACTTCAAATCTGCAGGAGACTTAAGTCCAAATAAGGCTTTGTAGGCAGCTTCTAGATAGACATTGTTTTTTGTTTGTTTGCTTGTTTGTTTGTTTGTTTTGTCCATTCTGACGCCCTATCCAATGTCTTTTGATTGGAGCATTTAGTCCATTTATATTCCGGGTGATTATTGATAGGTATATATTTAGTGCCATTCTACTAGTTGTTATGCCTTTGTTTTTTGATGTTTTCTCTGATCCTTTCTTGTCTGTAACACTTTTAGTCCTAGATTTCCACTCAAAGAGCCCGATTTAAATATTCTTTTCTTTTGACTGGTAGTACATTTCTTTACTTCTTTTTCATATTTCTTTTTTTTAATTTAAGCCCAAGTTAGTTACTTTATAGTGGAATACAGTTTCAGCAGTAGAATTTAGTGATCCATCAAGTACAAAATATACCCGATACTCATCCCAAGGGCACCCGTAATGCCCATACCCATTTAGCCCATACCCCTATTCAGTAACCCTCCTGGAACCCTGAGTTTCTTCTCTGTATTTCAGAGTCTCTTATCGTTTGACTCCCTCTCTGTTTGTATCTTATTTTTGCTTTCCTTTCACTACGTTCATCAGTTGTATTAAATTCCACAGATGAGAGATATCATATGATGTGTGTCTTTCTCTGACATATTTTGCTTAGCATAATCAAGTCCGGTTCCATCCATGATGTTTCAAATAGCAAGATTTCATTCTTTTTGACCGCCGAGTAAAATTCCATTGTATGAATATACCACATCTTCTTTATCCATTCATCTGTCAATGGTCATTTGCGCTCTTTGCATAATTTAGTTATTGTTGATCATGTTGCTATAAACATTGCAGTGCATGTTCCACTTGGACTCAACGTTAGTGTATCCTTTGGATAAATACGTAGTAGTGCAATTGCTGGGGTCTAGTGTAGTTCCATTTTTAGTTTTTCTGACAAATCTCCATACTATTTCCAGAGTGGCTACACCACTTTGCATGCCCACCAGCATTTCAAAAGCGTTTATTTCTCTGCATCCTTGCCAACATCTGTCTTTTTCGGAGATGTTAATTTTAGCCATTCTGATAGGTGTGTGGGGATATCTCATTGTGGTTTTGATTTGTATTTCAGTGATGACAAGTGAGATTGAGCATCTTTTCATGTGTGACCAATCTGGATGTCATCTTTCTTAAAGTGTCTGTTCATGTCTTTTGCCCATTTCTTCACCAGATTATTTGGTTTTTGGGTGTTGAGTGTGATAAATGTTTATAGATTTTGGATACTAACCCTTTATCTGATATGTCACCTGCAAATATCTTCTCCCACTTCATTCAGTGCCCTTTCAGTTTCGCTGATTATGTCCTCTTCTGTGCAGATGCTTTTTATCTCCAAGTCCCAATTGTTCACTTTGGTTTTCATTGCCCTTGCTTTGGAGACATGACAAGCAAGAGGTTGTTGTGGCCAGGATCAAGGAGGTAGATTGCGTGTTTTCTCCTCTAGGATTTTGATGGTCCCTTTCTTACATTTATATCTTTCATCCATTTTGAGGTGTGTGTGTGTGTGTGTGTGTGTGTGTGTGTGTGTGTGTGGTTTAAGAACATAGTCCAGGTCCAGTCTTCTCATTGTTCAGTTTTCCCAGTACCATTTGCTGAAGAGACTTTTGTTTTTCCATTGGATATTCTTTCCAGTGTTATCAAAGATTACTCGGCCATATGTTTGAGCATCCATTTATGGGTTCCCTATTCCGTTCCATTGATGTCTGTGTCTGTTTATGTGCCCGTACCATACTGTCTTGATGATTGCGGTTTTCTAATGCACCATAAATTCCAGATTTTAATGTCTCCAGCTTTGTTTTCTTTTTCAACATGACTTTGGCGATTTGGGGTCTTTTCTGGCTCCCTACAAATTTTAGGGTTGTTCTAGTTCTGTGAGGAATGCTGGTGTTGTTTTGATAGGAATTGCATTGAATGTGTCGATTGCTTTGGGTAGTATTGACATTTTAATAATGTTTGTTCTTCTCATCCATGAGCATGGAATGTTTTTCCGTTTCTTTGTGTTTCTTCCATTTCTTTCATAGATGTTGTATGGTTTGTTCCTTTATGTTTTTGATCTTTGTTTATTTTTGAGAGAGAGAGAGAGAAAGAGAGAGCACATGAGCAGGGGAAGGGCAGAAAGAGGGAGAGAGGGAGACACAGACTCTGAAGCAGGCTCCAGGCTCCGAGATGTCAGGACAGTGCCCATCACGGGACTCAGACCCACAAATGCGGGATCATGTCCTGAATTGAAGTCGGCACTTAACCGACGGAGCCACCCAGGCGCCCCTCTATTGTTTTAAGTGTACTGATCTTTTACCTCTTTGGTTATGTTTACCCCTGGGTGTTTGATGGTTTTCAGTGCAGTTGTAAAGTACATCAATCCTTGATTTCTCTCTGCTGACTCATTATTGGTGTATAGAAATGCAATCAACTTCTGTATATTGATTTTATATCCTGAGACTTTCCTGAATTCCAGTATCAGTCCTAACAGTTTTTCCATGGAGTCTTTGGGATTTCCTTGAAAAGTATCATGTCTGCGAAGAGGGAAAGTTTGACCGTCCTTGCCAATTTGAACGCCTTGTATTTCTTTTTGTTGTCTTCTTGCTGAGGTTAGGACTTCCAACAGTTTGTGGAATAACGGTGGTGAGAGTGGACATCCCAGTCGTGTTCCTGACCTTAGGGGGAAAGCTCTCAGTTTTTCCTCATTGAAGATGATATTAGTTGTGGGACTTTCATATCTGGACATACTGATATTCAGACAAGATCTTTTATCCTTCCTTTCATGAGTGCTTTTTTTCCATCAAGAAAGGATGCTGCATTGTGTCAAATGCTCTTTCTGCATCTATTGAGAGGATCATATGGTTGTTATCCTTTCTTTTCTCAATGTGATGTATCACATCAGTTGATTTGCAGATATTGAATTGGTGGTGCATCCCAGGAATAAATCTAATTCATTGTGGTGAATAATTATTTGTATGTATTGTTGGATCCGGCTTGCTACTTTTGTTGAGAATTTTTGCATCCAGGTTCATCAGGGAAATTGGTCTGTAGTTTTCCTTTCTGGTGGGGTCTTTGTCCAGTTTGGTATCAAGGCCAAGCTGGCCTCATAGAATGACTTTGGAAGTGTTCCTTCCATTTCTCTTTCCATGACCTTATCTTGTTCTTTCATTTGGGATGCATTCCTCTTGTCTTGGCATTTTGGCTGAGTTTTTGCCTTCTCTGTGTTACAAACGCTCATTATGTTAGCTGCCTGTGAGATGAATGGCTTTAATAAAAGGAGGTCATCTAGTGTCCAGGGGCTGACACATCAGGGAGTGTCTGTGGTGTGTGTTGCATACATTGTTTTGTGTTCTGGCTGCACTGTCCTTCAGGCCAGTTGTATGGACAATGTATGGTCCTTGGCCAGAATGTGCTGAGTTTTGTCTAGGTCAGCTCCGATCTGCCTCTTAAATGAGACTTGAAATGACTGCCACTCAAAGCGAAGTTCTGCAGAACTGTCTGGTCAAGAGAGGTGGTGTGGTCATGGGCTTCCGCTGGTCTCCTGCGGAAGGGGACACCTCCATTGGGACTGAGGCATGCCTGATTGACCTAGAAGGCCAGTCTCACCAGAGCACAGGAATGTGGGGTTGGTGTTAGCATCTTAGGCAGCCAGTGTGGGGATGACATTGTTTCCAGCAGATGGCTCTGTGTCTATGCTGTGGGGAAGAGGAGGAAAATGGTCCCACACACTTCCTCTGTCCTGGCTCCTTTGTCCCCTTGTGAACACTGCCTCTCAGGGGTGCTCTATGAGAGTGTATAATCGCTCCACTGTGTACACCAGGCGATGTACAGGTCACTGTTTCCATACCGTCTGCCTGTATGTAGTTTGCTGCCTTCTCTGAAGGATTAGGCCAGTGCCCTCAGGGCTGTATCCCATCCAAGCCTTCTGACCTTTGAAACTCCACATTCTCAGGGTCTGGATCGCTTTTTTAAGTGTCCGAGTCTTGATCCTGGCTCAGATCACGACCTCGTGGTCATGGGCTTCTCTCTCTCCCTCTATTCCTGCCCCTGCCTTGCTTGTGCTCTCTTTCTCTGTCTCTCTCTCAAAATAAACTTAAAACAAATTTAGTGGCATGGAATACCTTATTTAGGCGAGATTTCCTCCCTGAGGGAATGGCAGCCGTCTATCAGTCAAATTTCTGGCAATGAATAGGAATTTCACTGTTGACCTGTTAAAGGTTACATTCCTACAGGAGTAAATTTAGGGTTAGTGACATGAGGCCTTAACGTAAGTAACTCCATTATGGCAGGCACTGGGTTCATGGAGGCTGCATTGCCTCGGACAGTGGGTTCACTGTAGGCAGCAGTGCTTCGGCCAGTGTGTTCACAGGTGTCAGCAGTGCTTCGGGTGGAAAATTTACTGGAGGCTGCAGTGACACTGGCAGCGGGTTCACTGGAGGCTTCACTGTGCCTGGCAGTGCGTTCACTGGAGGCTGCATTGCCCCAGGACTGGGTTCACTGGACAATACAGTAGAGCGGGCACTGGGTTCACAGGAGGCTGCAGTGTGTTGTGTACTGAGTTCACTGCAGGCTGCAGTGCTGCGAGAACTGGTTTCACTGGTTCCTGCAGTGCCGCGGGCACTGGGTTCACTGGAGGCTGCAGTGCAGCGGTTACTGGATTCACTGGAGGCTCCAGTGCTGCAGGAACTGGCTTCACTGGAAGCTGCAGTGCCGCGAACACTGGCTTTACTAGAGTGTGCAGTGCCATGGACACTGGTTCACTTGAGGCTGCAGTGGCGTGGACACTTGGTTCACTGGAGGGTGTAGTGCCACGGGCACTGGCTTCACTGGAGGGTGAAGTGCCAGGGACACGGCCTCACTGGAGGTAGAGACCCGCAGGCCCTGGGTTCACTGCATGCTGCAGTGCCGTGGTCACTGGGTTCACTGGAGGGTGCATTGCCGCAGGCAGTTTGTTCACTGAGGGATGCAGTGCCATGGGCACTGGGATCCCCGGAACCTGCAGTGGAGTCGGAAATGGGTTCACTGCAGGGTGCATTGCTATGGTCACTGGGTTCACTGCAGACTGCAGTGCATGGAACACTGGAATAACTGGAGGCTGCAGTGCAGTGGGCACGTGTTTCACTGGAGTCTGCAATGCCCTGGGCACTGGCTTTACTGGCAACTGCAGTGCCACGGACTCAAGGTTCAATGGAGAGTGCAGTACGGCGGACACTGGCTTCAATGGAGGCTGCAGAGCCGCGGGCACTGGGTTCATAGGAGGCTGCAGTGCCGGGGCACATTGTTCCCTGGATGGTGTAGTGCCTTGGGCACTGGGTTCACTGGAGGGTGCATGGCCGCGGGCACTGGGTTGACTGGAGGGTGCAGTGTCACGGACAGTGTGTTCACTGGAGGGGGCAGTGTCACAGGCAGTGGGTCACTGGAGGATGCAGTGTGTGGGCAGTGGGTTCACAGCATGCTCCAGTGCCACGGGTATTGAGTTCACTGGATGGTGCAGTGCCACGGGAACTGGGTTCACCGGAGGCTGCAGTACCCTGCGCAGTGGGTTCCATGCAGGATGCAGTGATGCGTGCACTGGGTTCAATGGAGGGTTCCTTGCCTCCCGCACTGGGTTCACTGGAGGCTGCAGTGCCGCGGGCAGTGGGTTCACAGCAGGCTCCAGTACCATGGGTCCTGGGTTCACGGCATGGTGCAGTGCTGCGGGAACTGGGTTCACCGCAGGCTGCAATACCCTGGGCACTAGGTTCCATGCAGGATGCAGTGATGCGAGCAATGGGTTTACTGCAGGCTGCAGTACCCTGGGCAGTGTGTTCAATGCAGGATGTAGTGACACGCGCACTGGGTTCAATGGAGGGTGCAGTGCTGCGGGCACTGGGTTCACTGGAGGCTGATGTGCCGCAGGCAGTGGGTTCACAGTAGGCTCCAGTACAACGGGTACTGGGTTCACTGGATGGTGCAGTGCCGTGGAACTGGGTTCAGTGGAAGGGCAGTGTCTCAGGCAGTTGGTCACTGGAGGTTGCAATGCCACAGGCAGTGGGTTCACTGGATGGGGCAGTGCCGCCAGATCTGGGTTCACTGGAGGCTGCAGTGCTGCGGGCAGTGTGTTCATTGGAGGCTGCATAAAAACTGGAACTGGTTCCACTGCATGCTGCAGTGCCCGGGCACTGGGTTCACAGGAGGCTACAGTGCAGTAGACACTGCCTTCACTGGCGGGTGCAGTGCTGCGGGACGTGGGTTCACTGGAGTCTCCAGTGCTGCGGGATCTGGCTTCACTGGAGGCTGCAGTGCTGCAGGCACTGTGTTCACTGCATGCTGCAGAGAAGCGGGAACTATGTTCACTGCATGGTGCAGTTACGAGGGCACTGGGTTTATTGGAGGGTGCTGTGCGGCAGGCACTGCCTTCAATGGAGGGTGCAGTGTTGCAGTCAGTGGGTTCACTGGAGGCTGCAGTGCGGCGGGCAATTGGTTTACTTGAGGCTGCATAGAAGCGGGAATTGGGTTCACTGCATGGTGCAGTGCTGCGGGCACCGTGTTCACTGGATGGTGTAGTGCCGTGGGCACTGGGTTCACTGGAGGGTAGAGACCGGCAGGCCCTGGATTCACTGCACACTGCAGTGCCACGGGCACTGGGTTCACTGGAGGGTGCATTGCCGGAGGCACTTTATTCACTGGAGGTTGAAGTGCCATGGGAACTGGGATCTTGGGAACCTGCAGTGCAGTCAGAACGAGGTTCACTGCAGGGTGCAGTGCTGTGGGCACTGGGTTCACTGCAACTGCAGTGCACGGATCACTGGGAAACTGGAGGCTGCATTGCTCTGGCACGTGTTTCACGTGAGGCTGCAATGCCGCAGGTACTGGCTTTAGTGGCGGCTGCAGTGCCGGGGACCCAAGGTTCAATGGAGAGTGCAGTACGGCGGGCACTGACTTCAATGGAGGCTGCAGAGCAGCGGGCACTGTGTTCATAGCAGGCTGCAGCGTGGCAGGAACTTTGTTCATGGGATGGTGTAGTGCTGTGTGCACTGGCTTCACTGCAGGGTGCAGTGCCAAGGGCACTGGCTTCACTGGAGGGTGCAGTGCCGCGGGCACTGGCTTCACTGGAGGGTTGAGACCCACAGGCCCAGGTTTCACTGCAGGCTGCAGTGCCGCATTCACTCGGTTCACTGGAGGGTGCATTCCCGCGGGCACTTTGTTCACTGGAGGCTGCTGTGTCATGGGGACAGGGATCCCTGGAACCTGCAGTACAGTCGGAACTGGGTTCACTGCAGGGAGCAGTGCTGTGGGCACTGGGTTCACTGCAGACTGCAGTGAACGGATCACTGGGATAACTGGAGGCTCCAGTTCAGTGGGCAGGGGTTTCCCTGGACGCTGCAATGCCATGGGCACTGGCTTTACTGGCCGCGACAGTGCTGCGGACCGAAGGTTCAATGGAGAATGCAGTATGGCAGGCACTGGCTTCACTGGAAGCTTCGGTGTCGTGGGCACTGGGTTCATAGCAGGCTGCAGTGCTGCTGGCACTTTGTTCACTGGATGCTGTAGTTCCCTGAGCACTGGGTTCCCTCAAGGGTGCAGTGCTGTGGACATTGTGTTCACTGGAGGGGGCAGTGTCGCAGGCATTGGGTTCCCTGGAGGGGGCAGTGCCGCCGGATCTGGGTTCACTGGAGTCTGCAGTGCTAAGGGCAGTGTGTTCACTGGAGGCTGCATAGAAGCTGGGACTGGTTTCACTGCATGGTGCAGTGCCGTGGGCACTGGGTATACAGGAGGCTACAGTGCGGCATGCACTGCATTCACTGGCGGGTGCAGTGCTGCGGGAAGTGGGTTCACTGGAGGCTCCAGTGCCGTGGTATCTGGGTTCACTGGAGGCTGCAATGCTGCAGGCACTGTGTTCACTGCAGGCTGCATAGAAGTGGGAACTGGGTTCACTGCATGGTGCAGTTCCACGGGCAATGGTTTCACTGGAGTGTGCAGGGCGGAGCCACTGTTTTTTTTTTAACTTTTTTCTCAACGTTTATTTATTTTTGGGACAGAGACAGAGCATGAACAGGGGAGGGGCAGAAAGAGAGGGAGACACAGAATCAGAAACAGGCTCCAGGCTCCGAGCCATCAGTCCAGAGCCTGACGCGGGGCTCGAACTCACAGACCGCGAGATCGTGACCTGGTTGAAGTGGACGCTTAACCGACTGCACAACCCAGGCGCCCCAAGGAGGCACTGTTTCAATGTAGGGTTCAGTGCCACGTTCAGTGTGTTCACTGGAGGCTGCAGTGCTGCAGGCAATTGGTTTACTTGAGGCTGCATAGAAGCGGGAACTGGGTTCATTGCATGGTGTAGTGCTGCTGGCACTTTGTTCACTGGATGGTGTAGTGCCGTGGGCACTGGGTTCACTGGAAGTTGCAGTGGCACGGACACTTGGTTCACAGGAGGGTGCAGTGCTGCGGGCACAGGCTTCACTTGAGCCTGCATTGGCGCGGACACTTGGTTCACTGGAAGGTGCAGTTCCGTGGGCATTGGCTTCACTGGAGCGTGCAGTGCCAGGGACATTGGCTTCACTGGAGGGTAGAGATCCGTAGGCACTGGGTTCACTGCAGGCTGCAGTGCTGTGCCACTGGGTTCACTGCAGGGTGCAGTGCCGCGGGCACTGTGTTCACTGGAGGGTGCAGTGCCCTGGCACTGGCTTCATTGGACGGGGCAGTGCCAGGGACACTGGCTTACTGGATGGTAGAGACACGCAGGCCCAGGGTTCACTGCAGGCTTCCCTGCCACGGGAACTGGGTTCACTGGAGGGTGCATTGCCGTGGGCACTTTGTTCACTGGAGGCTGCAGTGACATATGCGCTGGGATCCCTGGAACCTTCAGTGCAGTCAGAACTGGGTTCACTGCAGGGTGCAGGGCTGTGGGCACTGCGTTCACTGCAGACTGCAGTGCACCGATCACTGGGATAACTGGAGGCTGCTGTGCAGTTGGAATGTGTTCCACTACAGGCTGCAATTCCGCGGGCACTGGCTTTACTGGCGGCTGCGTGCCTCGGACACAACGTTCACTACAGAGTGCAGTATGGCAGGCACTGGCATTAATGGAGGCTGCAGATCCTTGGGCACTGAGTTCATAGCAAGCTGCAGTGTTGCAGGCACTTTGTTCCTGGGATGGTGTAGTGCCTTGGGCACTGGATTCACTGGATGGTGCAGTGCCGGGGACACTGGCTTTACTGGAGGGTAGAGACCCGCAGGCCCTGGGTTCACTACATGCTGCACTGCTGCCGGCACTGGGTTCACTGGAGGGTGCATTGCCCCAGGCACTTTGTTCACTGGAGGATGAAGTGCCATGGGCCCTGGGATCCTTGGAATCTGCAGTGCAGTGGGAACTGGGTTCACTGCAGGGTGCAGTGCTGTGGGCACTGGGTTCATTGCAGACTGCAGTGCATGGATCACTGGGATAAATGGAGGCTGCAATGCTGTGGGCACGGGTTTCACTTGAGGCCGCAATGCCACGGGCACTGGCTTTACTGGTGGCTGCAGTGCCACGGACCCAAGGTTCAATGGAGAATGCATTATGGCAGTCACTGGCTTCACTGGAGGCTGCAGAGCCGTGGGCACTGTGTTCATTGCAGGCTGCAGTGTCGCAGGCACTGTGTTCACGGATGGTGTAGTGCCGTGGGCACTGGGTTCACTGGAGGGTGCAGTGCCGCCGGCACTGGCTTCACTGGAGGGTGCAGTGCCAGTCTCACTGGCTTCACTGGAGGGTAGAGACCCGCAGGCCCTGGGTTCACTGCAGGCTGCAGTGCCTGGGTCAAAGGGTTTCCTGGAGGGTGCATTGCTGCGGGCACTTTGTTCACCGGAGGCTGAAGTGCCCTGCGCACTGGGATCCCTGGAACCTGTAGTGCACTCGGAACTGGGTTCACTGCAGGGTACAGTGTTGTGCGCACTGCGTTCACTGCAGACTGCAGTGCACGGATCACTGGGATAACTTGAGGCTCCAGTGCAGTGAGCACGGGTTTCACTGGACGCTGCAATGCCGCGGACACTGGCTTTACTGGGGGCCGCAGTGTCGCCGACCCTAGGTTCACTCGAGAGTGTGGTACGGTGGGCACTGGCTTTAGTGGAGGCTGCAGATCCGCGGGCACAGGGTCCATAGCAGGCTGCAGTGCCACGGGCACTTTGTTCACTGGATGGTGTAGTGTCCTGGGAACTGGATTCACTGGAGGCTGCAGTGCCGTGGACACTGGGTTCACTGCAGGCTGCTTGCCGCCTGAACTGGTTTCAGTGTTGCCTGCAGTGCCGCGGTCACTGGGTTCATTGGGGGCTCCACTGCAGCGATCACTGGGTTCACTGGAGGCTCCAGTGCAGCGGGAACTGGCTTCACTGGAAGTTGCAGTGCCGCGGACACTGGCATTACTAGAGTGTGCTGTGCCGCGGGCACTGGCTTCACTTGACCTGCAGTGGCACGGACACTTGGTTCACTGGAAGGTGCAGTGCTGCGGGCACATGCTTCACTTGAGTTTGCATTGGCATGGACACTTGGTTCACTGGAAGGTGCAGTTCCGCGAAAACTGGCTTCACTGGAGCATGCACTGCCTGGGATACTGGCTTCACTGCAGGGTAGAGACCCGCAGGAGCTGGGTTCACTGCAGGGTGCAGTGCTGTGCCACTGGATTCACTGCAGGGGGCAGTGCTGTGGGAACTGGGTTCACTGGAAGGTGCACGATCGCGGGCACTGGCTTCACTGGACGGTGGAGTGCCAGGGATATTGGCTTCACTGGAGGGTAGAGACACGCAGGCCCTGGGTTCACTGCAGGCTTCACTGCCGCGGGAACTGGGTTCCCTGGAGGGTGCATTACCGCAGGCACGTTGTTCACTGGAGGCTGCAGTGCCATATGCATTGGGATCCCTGGAACCTGCAGTGCAGTCAGAACTGGGTTTACTGCAGGGTGCAGGGCTGTGAGCACTGGGTTCACTCCAGACTGCAGTGCAAGGATCACTGGGATAACTGGAGGCTGCAGTGCAGTTGGCACGTGTTTCACTGGAGGCTGCAATGCTGCGGGCACTGGTTTTACTGGTGGCTGCCGTGCCGCGGACCCAAGGTTCAATGGAGAGTGCATTACGGCGGGCACTGGCTTCAATGGAGCCTGCAGAGCCGCCGGCCCTTTGTTCACTGGATGGTGTAGTGCCCTGGGCACTGGGTTAACTGGAGGGTGCCGTGCCAGGGACACTGGCTTTACTGGAGGGTAGAGACCCGCAGGCCCTGGGTTCACTGCAGGTTGCAGTGCCTCGGGCATTGGGTTCACTGGAGGGTGCATTGCCCCAGGCACTTTGTTCACTGGAGGCTGAAGTGCCATGGGCACTGGGATCCTTGGAACCTGCAGTGCAGTGGGAACGGGGTTCACTGCAGGGTGCAGGGCTGTGGACACTGGGTTCACTGCAGACTGAAGTGCACGGATCACTGGGATAACTGGAGGCTGCTGTGCTGTGGGCACGGGTTTCCCTTGAGGCCTCAATTCCGTGGGCACTGGCTTTACTGGGGGCTGCAGTGCCGCCGACCCATGGTTCAGTGGAGATTCCTATACGGCAGGCCCTGGCTTCACTGGAGGCTGTAGAGCCTTGGGCACTGGGTTCATAGCAGGCTGCAGTGCCGCATGCACTTAGTTCACTGGATGCTGTAGTGCCCTGGGTGCTGGGTTCCCGGGAGGGTGCAGTGTCGCGGACACTGGCTTCACTGGAGGGTGCAGTGCCACGGACACTGTGTTCACTGGAGGGGCTGTGTCGCAGGCATTGGTTTCATTGGAGGGGGCAGTGCCGCCGGAACTGGGTTCACTGGAGGTTGCAGTGCTACAGGCATGTGTTCACTGGAGGCTGCATACAAGCTGGAACTGGTTTCACTGCATGGTGCAGTGCCGTGGTCAGAGGGTATACAGGAGGCTACAGTGCGCCATGCACTGCATTCACTGGCGGGTGCAGTGCTGCGGGAAGTGGGTTCACTGGAGGCTCCAGGGCCGTGGGATCTGGGTTCACTGGAGGCTGCAGTGCTGCAGGCACTGTGTTCACTGCAGGCTGCATAGAAGCGGGAACTGGGTTCACTGCACGGTGCAGTGCTGCAGGCACTTTGTTCACTGGATGGTGTAGTGCCGTGGGCACTGTGTTCACTGGAGGGTGCAGTGGCAGGGACACTGGCTTCACTGGAGGGTAGAATCCCGCAGGCCCTGGGTTCACTGCAGGCTGCAGTGCAGCGGGCACTAGGTTCACTGGAGGGTGCATTGCCGCAGGCACTTTGTTCACTGGAGGCCAAAGTGCCATGGGCCCTGGGATAGTTGGAACCTGGGTGCATTCAAAACTAGGTTCACTGCAGGGTGCAGTGCTGTGGGCACTGGGTTTACTGCAGACTTCATTGCACAGATCACTGAGAAAACTGGAGGCTGCAGTGCTGTGGGCACGAGTTTCACTTGAGGCTGCAATGCCGTGGGCACTGGCTTTACTGGCGGCTGCAGTGCCGTGGACCCTAGGATCACTTGAGAGTGCAGTACGGCGGGTTCTGGCTTCAATGGAGGCTGCAGAGCCACGGGCACTGGTTTCATTGCAGCCTGCAGTGTTGCAGGCACTTTGTTCACGGGCTGGTGTAGTGCCGTGGGCACTGGGTTCACTGGAGTGTGCAGTGCCAGGCTCACTGGCTTCACTGGAGAGTAGAGACCCGCAGGCCCTGGGTTCACTGCAGGTTGCAGTGCCGCGGTCAATGTGTTCCCTGGAGTTCATTGCCGCGGGCACTTTGTTCACCGGAGGCTGCAGTGTCATGCACACTGGGATCCCTGGAACCTGTAGTGCACTCAGAACTGGGTTCACTGCAGGGTGCAGTGTTGTGGGCACTGTGTTCAATGCCTACTGCAGTACACGGATCACTGGTCTAACAGGAGGTTCCAATGCAGTGGGCACGTGTTTCACTGGAGGCTGCAATGCCGCGGGCACTGGCTTTACTGGTGGCTGCAGTGCTGTGGACCCAAGGTTCACTACAGAGTGCAGTACGGTGGGCCCTGGAATCAATGGAGGCTGCAGAGCCACGGGCACTGGGTTTATCGCAGGCTGCAGTGTCGCAGGCACTTTGTTCCCAGGATGGTGTAGTGCCGTGGGCTATGGCTGCACTGGATGGTGCCGTGTCGCCAGCACTGGCTTCACTGGAGGTTGCAGTGCCAGGCTCACTGACCTCACTGGAGGGTAGAGACCCGCAGGCCCTGGGTTCACTGCAGGCTGCAGTGCCGCGGTCAATGGGTTCCTTGCAGGGTGCATTGCCACGGACACTTTGTTCCCCAGAGGCTGCAGTGCCATGCGCACTGGGATCCCTGGAACCTGTAATGCACTCGGAACTGGGTTCACTGCAGGGTGCAGTGTTGTGGGCACTGGGTTCACTGAAGACTGTAGTGCATGGATCACTGGGATCACTGGAGGCTCCAGTGCAGTGTGCACGGGTTTCACTGGACGCTGGAATGCCGCGGGCACTGGCTTTACTGGGGGCTGCAGTGCCGCCGAACCTAGGTTCACTCGAGAGTGGAGTACGACGGGCACTGGCTTCAATGAAGGCTGCAGAGCCACGGGCACTGGGTTCATAGAAGGCTGCAGTGTCACAGGCACTTTGTTCAGTGGATGGTGTAGTGCCCTGGGCACTGGGTTCACTGGAGGTTGCAGTGCCGCGGGCAATGGGTTCACTGCAGGCTACAGTGCCACGGGAAATGGTTTCCCTGGTGCCTGCAGTGCCGCGGGCACCTGGTTCACTGGAGGCTCCACTGCAGCGATCACTGGGTTCACTGGAGGCTCCAGTGCCGCGGGAACTGGCTTCACTGGAAGGTGTTGCGCCGCGGACACTGGCTTTACTAGCGTGTGCAATGCCGCGGGCACTGGCTTCACTTGAGGCTGCAGTGGCATGGACACTTGGTTCACTGGAGGGTGCAGTGCCGCGGGCACAGGCCTCACTTGAGCCTGCATTGTCACAGACACGGTTCACTGGAAGGTGCAGTTCCGAGGGCACTGGCTTCATTGGAGCGTGCAGTGCCGGGGACACTGGCTTCACTGGAGGGTAGAGACCCTCAGGCACTGGGTTCACTGCAGGCTGCAGTGCTCTGCCACTGGGTTCACTGCAGGGTGCAGTGCCGCGGACACTGTGTTCAATGGAGGGTTCAGTGCCGCGGCACTGGCTTCACTGGACGGTGGAGTGCCAGGGACACTGGCTTCACTGGAGGGTAGAGACACGCAGGCCCTGGGTTCACTGCAGGCTTCACTGCCGCGGGAACTGGGTTCACTGGAGGGTGCATTTCTGCGGGCACTGTGTTCACTGGAGGCTGCAGTGCCATATGCACTGGGATCCCTGGAACCTGCAGTGCAGTCAGAACAGGGTTCACTGCAGGGTGCGGGGCTGTGGGCACTGGGTTCACTGCAGACTGCAGTACACGGATCACTGGGATCACAGGAGGCTGAAGTGCATTTGGCACGTGTTTGACTGGAGGCTGCAATGCCGCGGGTACGGGCTTTACTCACGGCTCCAGTGCCGCGTACCCAAGGTTCACTACAGAGTGCAGTATGGGCGCACTGGCATCAATGGAGGCTGCAGAGCCACGGGAACTGGGTTCATAGCAGGCTGCAGTGTTGCAGGCACTTTGTTCCCGGGATGGTGTAGTGCCGTGGGCACTGGGTTAACTGGAGGGTGCAGTGCCAGGGACACTGACTTTACTGGAGTGTAGAGACCTACAGGCCCTGGGTTCACTGCAGGCTGCAGTGCCGCGGGCACTGGGTTTACTGGAGGGTGCATTGCCCCGGGCACGTTGTTCACTGGAGGCTGAAGTGCCATGGGCACTGGGATCCTTGGAACCTGCAGTGTAGTCGGAACTGGGTTCACTCCAGGGTGCAGTGCTATGGGCACTGGGTTCACTGGAGGGGGCAGTGTCACAGGCATTGGGGGCCCTGGAGGGAGCAGTACCGCCGCATCTGGGTTCACTGGAGGCTGCCGTGCTATGGGCAATGTGTTCACTGGAGGCTGCATACAAGCTGGAACTGGTTTCACTGCATGGTGCAGTGCCACGGGCACTGGGTACACAGTAGGCTACAGTGCAGCATGCACTGCATTCAATGGCGGGTGCAGTGCTGCGGGAAGTGGGTTCACTGGAGGCTCCAGTGCCATGGGATCTGGGTTCATTGGAGGCTGCAGTGCTGCGGGCACTGTGTTCACTGCATGGTGCAGTGCTGCGGGCACTTTGTTCACTGGATGGTGTATTGCCGTGGGAACTGGGTTCACTGGAGGGTGCAGTGGCATGGACACTGGCTTCACTGGAGGGTAGAGTCCTGCAGGCCCTGTGTACACTGCAGGCTGCAGTGCCACGGGCACTGGGTTCACTGGAGGGTGCATTGCTGCAGGCACTTTGTTCACTGGATGCTGTAGTGCCCTGGGCACTGGGTTCCCAAGAGGGTACAGTGCCGCGGACACTGGCTTCACTGGAGAGTGCAGTGCTACGAACACTGTGTTCACTGGAGGGGCAGTGTCGCAGTCATTGGGTTCCCTGGAGGGGGCAGTGCCGCCGGAACTGGTTTCACTGGAGGCTGCCGTGCTGCGGGCAATGCGTTCACTGGAGGCTGCATACAAGCTGGAACTGGTTTCACTGCATGGTGCAGTGCCGTGGTCAGAGGGTATACAGGAGGCTACAGTGCACCATGCACTGCATTCACTGGCGGGTGCAGTGCTGTGGGAAGTGGGTTCACTGGAGGCTCCAGTCCTGTGGGATCTGGGTTCACTGGAGGCTGCAGTGCTGCAGGCACTGTGTTCACTGCATGCTGCATTGAAGCGGGAACTGGGGTCACTGCATGGTGCAGTGCTACGGGCACTTTGTTCACTGGATGGTGTAGTGCCGTGGGCACTGGGTTCACTGCATGCTGCCGTGCTGCAAGCACTGGGATCACTGCAGGCTGAAGTTCTGCGGGCACTGGTTTCACTGGAGGCTGCAGGCCGCCAGCACTGAGTTCACTACAGGCTACAGTGCCGTGGGCACTGGGTTCACTTGTGGGTTCACTGGAGGGTGCAGTGCTGTGGAAGTGAGTTCACTGGAGGCTGCAGTGCGGTTGAACTGGGTTCACTGCAGGCTGCAGTCCCCCGGGCACTGGGTTCACTGCAGGATGCAGTCCCGCGGACACTTTTTTCACTGGAGGGTGCGGGTCCGAGGGCACTGGGCTCACTGGAGGCTCCAGTGCCGCGAGCACTGGGCTCACAGGAGGCTGCAGTGGGGCGGGCATTGGGCTCACTGGAGGTTCCAGTGCCGCGTGCACTGGGCTCACAGGAGGCTGCAGTGGGGCGGGCATTGGGCTCACTGATGGCGGCTGTTCTGCATGAACTGGGATCACTGGATGTTGCAGTGCCGAGGGCTCTGGGTATACTGGAGGCTCCAGTGCCACCGACACTGGGCTCACTGGAGGCTCCAGTTTCGCAGGCACAAGGCCCACAGGAGGCTTCAGTAATGCGGGCACTGTGGTCACTTGAGGCTGCAGTGCCGTGGAAACTGGCCTCAATGGAGGCTGCATTACCGCAGGGCACTGGGCAAACTGGTTGCTCCAGTCGCTTGCACTTGGCTCACTGGAGGGTCCAGTGCCGTGGGCAATGGGCTCACTGGAGTCTGCAGTGTTGCGGGCACTGGGTTCCCTGGAGGCCGCAGTGCTACGGTCACTGGGCTCTCACTGAGGCTGCAGTGCTGTGGTCACTGGGCTCACTGGCGGCTACAGTGATGTGAGCACTGGGCCGACTGTAGGCTGCAGTGGCGCGGGCACTGGGTTCACTGGAGGCTCCAGTGCCGCCGGCTCTGGGTTGACAGGAGGCTGCAGTGCTACGGGCAATGTGTTCACTGGAGGCTGCATACAAGCTGGAACTGGTTTCACTGCATGATGCAGTGCCGTGGGCAGTGGCCTCACTGGAGGCTACAGTGCCGCGGGCACTGGGCTCCCTGGCAGCTGCAATGCTGAGGGCACTGGTTTCACTGGAGGGTGCAGTGCCACGGTCACTGAGTTCACTGGGGGCTCCAGTGTCGCAGGTACCACGTTCACTGGATGCTGCACTGCCTGGGTCACTGGGTTCACAGTAGGCTCCTGTGCTGTGGGCTCCTGTGCATGTGGGCATGCAGTGCCGGGATCACTGGGTTCACTGCAGGCTGCAGTGCCGGGATCACTGGGTTCACTGAGGCTGCAGTGCCACGGGCACTGGGTTCACCGGAGGATACTGTTCTGCGGGCACTGGGTTCACCAGAGACTCCAGTGCTTTGGGCATGTGTTCATGGGAGGCTGCAGTGCCGCGGGTACTGGGTTCACTGGAGGCTGCAGTGCTGCGGGCACTGTGTTCACTGGAAGCTGCAGTGCCTCGGGCACTGAGTTCACTGGGGGCTGCAGTGCCGCTGGCAGTTCACTGGGGCTGGAGTGCAGTGGGCATTTGAGCACTGGTCGTTCCAGTGCCATGGTCCCTGCAGTGCCCGAACACTTGGGCACTGGAGCCTGGGGGTTGCTGCTTGGGATTTTGTGTCTCCATCTCTCACTGTCTTTCCCCGGGAGGCTCTCTGGTTTGAGCACAGACCTGGAGGCTGCATGGGATTCTGTGTCTCCCTCTTCCTCTGTCCTTCCCAGGAGTTTCTGTGCTGAGACCAAAGAGCCTGGAGAGTGCTTGGAATTCTGTGTCTCCTCTCTCTGTCCTTCTCCTCCAGTTCCTTCACGCACTGGGAAATAGGACTTCAGTCACTGGGAGTGACGACTGCAGTCATTAGAAGTAACTGCAGACATTGAGTGTGTCTTTGACTTCAGTCACTGGGAGTGACTATGACATCAGTCACTGGGAGTGACGTCAGGAGTGACTTCAGTTACTGGGAGTGACTTCGGGAGTCTTCCGTCAGTGGGATGACTTCGAGAGGGCCTTCCATCACTGTGTGTGACTTCACGAGGGACTTCCGTCACTGGGAGTGACTTCAGTCATTGGGGGTGACTGACTTCAGTCACTGGGCATGCCCTCAGGCCTTGGGCATGCCTGTGCCCTTCAGGCAGTCTTCTAGCCTTCAGGCACAGGGTGAGAATTCAGGCATGGGGCAAGCCCTCAGGCATGGGGCCTGCCTTCAGGCACTGGGCGTGCCTTCAGGCACTGGGCGGGGCTTCATGCATGGGGCAAGGCTTCAGGCACGGGGCTTTCCTTCAGGCATGGGCCTTGCCTGCAGGCAAGGGGCTTGAGTACAGGCACCTGGAGCTGTTTCAGGCAAGAGGCATGCCTTCAGGCACAGGGAGCGGCTTCAGGCACAGGGAGCGGCTTCAGGCACAGGGAGAGGCTTCAGGCACGGGGCGCACCTTCAACCATGGAGCTTGTCTTCAGGCCCTGGGAGCACCTTCAGGTACAGTGAGCGGCTTCATGCACAGGGCGCAACTTCGGAAACGGGGAGACTCTGTGTTCTTCAGGCACAAGGCACGCCATTAGGCACTGTGCTCACCATCAGGCAAAGGGTGCACTCAGGCAAGCAGTGCGTTGTCACCCATGGGGTGCTCTCTCAGAGAGTGCCTGTGCCTTTCAGGCAAAGGGAGTGCTTTCAGGAACGGCGAGTGCCAACAGGCATGGTGAGTGGTTTCAGCAACTGGAGGATCTGTGCTGGGAGCACTGGGGCCTGGAGGCTCTGTGCTTCGAGTATGGAGCCTGAAGGCTGCTTGGAATTCTGCGTCTCCCTCTCTCTCTGTCCTTTCCCTGCAGTTCCTTCAGGCACTGGGAGTGCTGCCTTCAGGGACTGGCAATGATGACTTCAGGCACTGGGATTGACAACTTCAGTCACTGGGAGTGACGACTGCAGTCACTAGGAGTAACTGCAGACACTGAGTGTGACTTTGACTTCAGTCACTGAGAGTGACTGTGACATCAGTCACTGGGAATGACTTTGACTTCAGTCCCTGGGAGTGACGTCAGGAGTGACTTCAGTCACTGGGAGTGACTTCTGGAGTGACTTCCGTCAGTGGGAATGACTTCTACAGGGACTTCCTTCACTGTGTGTGACTTCACGAGGGGCTTCCGTCACCGGGTGGGAATTCGCGAGGGACTACCATCACTGGGAGAGACTTCAGTCATTGGGGGTGACTGACTTCAGTCACTGGGCTTGCACTCAGGCACTGTGCATGCCTGTGCCCTTCAGGCAGTCTTCTAGCCTTCAGGCACAGGGTGAGAATTCAGGCATGGGGCAAGCCCTCAGGCATGGGGCCTGCCTTCAGGCACTGGGCGTGCCTTCAGGCACTGGGCGGGGCTTCATGCATGGGGCAAGGCTTCAGGCACGGGGCTTTCCTTCAGGCATGGGCCTTGCCTGCGGGCAAGGGGCTTGAGTACAGGCACCTGGAGCTGTTTCAGGCAAGAGGCATGCCTTCATGAACACGGGTGACTTCAGGCACATGGAGCGTTTTCAAGCACGGGGCGCATCTTCAACCATGGAGTTTGTCTTCGGGCACTGGGAGCATCTTCAGGTACAGTGAGAGGCTTCATGCACAGGGTGAGACTTCAGGCATGGGGAGCCTCTGTGCTCTTCAGGCACAGGTCGCGCCCTTAGCCACTGGGCTCGCCCTCAGGCACAGGGTGCACTCAGGCAAGGGGTGCGCGGTCACCCATGGGTGCGCCCTCAGAGAGGGCTTGTGCCTTTCAGGCAAAGGGAGTGCCTTCAGGAACGGTGAATGCCTTCAGGCATGGTGAGTGGCTTCAGGAACTGGAGGCTCTGTGCTGGGAGCACCGGGGCCTGGAGCCTCGGTGCTGGGAGCACAGAGCCTGGAGGGGCTGGAAGGGATTCTGTGTCTCCCTCTGTCTCTGTCCTTCCCTGGGAGTTTCCGTGCTGAGACCACAGAGCCTGGAGGCTGCTTGGAATTCTGTGTCTCGCTCTCTCTGTCCTTCCCCTGCGATTCCTTCAGGCACTGGGAGTGCCAACTTCAGGCACTGGCAGTGAAGACTTCAGGCACTGGTAGTAACCACTGCAGTCACTAGGAGTAACTTCAGACACTGTGTGTGACTTTGACTTCAGTCACTGTGAGTGACTATGACATCAGCCACTGTGAGTGGCTTTGACTTCAGTCCCTGGGAGTGACTTCAGTCCCTGGGAATGACTTCGGGAGTGACTTCTGTCACTGGGAGAGGGACTTCCAGAGGGACTTCCGTCACTGGGAGTGAATTCGCGAATGACTTCTGTCACTGGGAGTGACATCGGGAGTGACTTCTGTCACAGGGAGTGACTTCAGGAGAGACTTCCCTCACTGGGAGTGACATAGTGAGTGATTTCCATCACTGGGCATGACTTCGGGAGAGGCTTCCATCACTTGGAATGACTTTGGGAGTAACTTCCTTCACTGGGAGTGACTTTGACTTCAGTCACTGGGAGTGACTTTGGGAGTGACTTCATGCACTGGGCATGACTCAGTCATTGGGGGTGACAGACTTCAGTCACTGGGCATGCCCTCAGGCACTGGGCATGCCTTGCCATTCAGGCATAGAGCAAGCCTTCAGGCATGGTGCGTGCCTTCAGACAAGGGGTGTGCCTTCAGGCACTAGGCGGGGCTTCATGCATGGGTCTTGTCTTCAGGCACTTGGAGCCCCTTCAGGTACAGTGAGCAGCTTCATGCACAGGGCGCGACTTCAGGCAAGGGGAGTTCTGTGCTCTTCAGGCACAGGGCGTGCCATCAGGCACTGGGCTCGCCATCAGGCACAGGGCGCCCTCAGCCCGGTGTGCGCCTTCAGGCATGGGGCACGCCTTCAGGCAATGCCTGTGCCCTTGAGTCAAGTGGAGTGTTTTCTGGCATGGGGCTTGCCTTCAGGCATGTGGAGCATCTTCAGGCATGGGGTGCGGCTTCAGGCACAGAGAGCTCCTGTGCCATTCAGGTAAGGGGAGCACATGTGCCTTTCAACAAGGGATGCCCCATCATGCACAGGATGCTCATTGAGACTCACAGCATGCCCTCAGGCATGGGGTGCGCCCTCAGTACCTCTGCCTTTCAGGCAAAGGGAGTGCCTTCAGGCATGGTGAGTGGCTTCAGGAAGTGGAGCTGTGCAGGGAGCACAGGGCCTGGAGGCTTCATGAGATTCTGTCTCCCTCTCTCTCTGTCCTTCCCCGGGAGGCTCTGTGCTGAGACCACAGAGCCTGGAGGCTGTTTGGAATTCTGTGTCTCCTTTTCTCTGTGTCCTTCCCCTGCAGTTCCTTCAGGCACTGGGAGTGACGACTGCAGTCACTAGGAGTAACTGCAGACACTGAGTGTGACTTTGACTTCAGTCACTGTGAGTGACTATGACATCAGTCACAGGGAGTGACTTTGACTTCAGTCACTTGTCGTGACGTCAGGAGTGACTTCAGTCACTAGGAGTGACTTCGGGAGTGACTTCTGTCACAGGGAGTGACTTCAAGAGGGACTACCTTCACTGGGTGTGACTTGGCAAGGGACTTCGGTTTCTGGGAGTGACTTTGCCAGTGACTTCCATCACAGGGAGTGACTTTGTGAGAGACTTCCCTCTCTGGGAGTGACTTTGGGAGTCACTTTATTTACTGGGAGTGACTTTGACTTTAGTCACTGGGAGTGACTTTGGGAGTGTCTTCACTCACTGGGCAAGACCTCAGTCATTGGGAGTGACTGACTTCAATCCTTGGACATGTCCACAGGCACTGGGCATGCCTGTGCCCTCCAGGCAGGGGGCTAGCCTTCAGGCACAGGGTGAGAATTCAGGCATGGGGCAAGCCTTCAGGCATGGAGCGTGCCTTCAGGCAAGGGTGTGCCTTCAGGCACTGGGCGGGGCTTCATGCATGGGGCAAGGCTTCAGGCACAGGGCTTGCCTTCAGGCAAGGGGCTTGAGTACAGGCACGTGGAGCTGTTTCAGGCAAGAGGCATGCCTTCAGGCACAGGGAGCAGCTTCAGGCACAGGGAGCTTCTTTAGGCACGTGGCACACCTTCAACCATGGGGCTTGTCATCAGGCACTGGGAGCACCTTTAGGTACAGGGAGCAGCTTCATGCACAGGGCGCAACTTAAGGCACAGGGGGAGTCTGTGCTACAGGCACGGGGCGCCCTCTGGCGAGGGGTGTGCTGTCAGGCATGGTATGCGCCTTCAGGGAGTGCCTGTGCCTTTCATTCAAGGGGAGCGCCTTCAGGCATGGAACATGCCTTCAGGCACAGGGTGTGCCTTCAGGCACTGGGAGAGGCATGATGCATGGGCGCTGCTTCAGTCAATGGGCTTGCTGTCAGGCAGTGGGCTTGCCTACAGGCATACAGAGCTCTATCAGGCATGGGTCGTGTCTTCTGGAACAGGGAGTGGCTTCAGGCACAGGGAGCATCTTCAGGCAAGGGGTGCACCTTCAGCCATGGGGCTTGTCTTCAGGTACTGGGAGCGCCTTCAGGCACAGGGAGCAGCTTCATGCAAGGTGCGCGCCTTCAGGCAAGGGGAGCATCTGTGCTCTTCAGGCATGGGGCACGCAGTCAGGCATGGGGCGAACCATTAGGCATAGGGAGTGGCTTCAGGCATGGTGCATGGCTTCAGGCATGGGGCGCAGCTTCAGGCAAGAGGAGGTCCTGTGCCATTCAGGCAAGGGGAGCGCCTGTGACACTCAGGCACGGAATGCCCCATCCTGCGCAGGGAGCTCAGTCAGACTTAGGGCATGCCTTCAGGCATGGGGTATGCCTTTAGAGAGTGCTGGTGCCTTTCAGGCAAGGGGAGTGCCTTCAGACAAGGGGAGTGCCTTCAGGCATTGGAGGCTCTGTTCTGTGAGCACAGAGCCTGGGGGTTCTGTGCTGGGAGTACAGAGCATGGAGGGGCTTCTTGGGATTCTATGTCTCCCTCTCTGTCCTTCCCCAGGAGGCTCTGTGGTGAGAGCACAGAGCCTGGCGCCTGCTTGGGGTTCTGTGTCTCCCTCTCACTCTGTCCTTCCCCTGGAGTGTCTTCACGCACTGGGAGTGCCAATTTCAGGCACTGGGAGTGATGACTGCAGTCCCTGTGAGTGGAGACTCCATTCACTGGGAGTAACTGCAGACACTTAGAATGACTTTGACTTCAGTCTCTGGGAGTGACTATGACATCAGTCACTGGGAATGACTTTGACTTCAGTCACTTGGAATGACTTCAGGAGCAACTTCAGTCACTGGGAGTGACTTCGGGCGTGACTTCAGTCACTGGGAATGACTTCGAGAGGGACTTCCCTCACTGGGAGTGACTTCGGGCATGACATTTGTCACTGGGAGTGATATCTGGAGTGACATCGGTCACTGGCAGTCACTTATTGAGTGACTTTCATCACTGGGAGTGACTTCGGGAGAGACTTCCATCACTGGGAGTGACTTTGGGATGACTTCCTTCACTGGGAGTGACTTTGTCTTCAGTCACTGGGAGTGACTTTGACTTCATTCCCTGGGATTGACTTTGGGAGTGACTTCATTCACTGGGCATGACTTCAGACATTGGGAGTGACTGACTTCAGGCACTGGGTATGCCCTCAGGCACTGGGCATGGCTAACCCTTCAGGCAAGGGGCGAGCCTTCTGGCATGGGTGGAGACTTCAGGCAAGGGGCGAGCCTTCAGGCAAGGGCGAGCCTGAAGGCATTGGACCTGCCTTCAGGCATGGGACATGGCTTCATGCTCCGGGCATGGCTTTAGGCAAGGGGTTTGCCTTCAGGTAAGGGGCTTGTCTTTAGGCATGGGGCATGCCTTCAGGCACAGGGAGCGGCTTCAGGCAAGGGGCTTGCCTTCAGGTACTGGGAGCATCTGTGCCCTTCAGGACACTTTCCATGGAAAGTAATACTGCACCACTTCTGTCCCCACATGTGTGTGGTCATATCAGATTTAGGAATTTTGTCCTCATTGAGAGAGAGAGAGAGAGAGAGAGAGAGAGAGAGAGAGAGAGAGAGAGAGTCTTAGCTAGTGTTTGGGTTTGGGCCAGGGACTTAGATAGGGCTGAATGGACAGGAGACCCGTGATCACCCTGGAAGGCTGAAGTGAGGGCCCATGCACTAATGCGTGTAAGGTTTAGGATTATGGTAAGAGTTGGTGTGAACTTTAGGTTGAGGGGTATGGTGCGGGTCAAGGTTACTGTTAGGTTTAGGTCCCAGGAGGTTCTAGGCATTGAACCCCTAGCAGTGCAGTGGTCTCCACATAGGGTTGAATGGAGACTGCATGAAAGCCTCTAGTTCAGGCTTCGTCTTTCCATGCCAGAGCCAGCCTCCCGTGTGTGCCACTCTTCAGTTGGGCCTCAGCACCCTCCCTGTGCAACTCCATGCCGGCAGTGGAATTGACATGATGATGTTCCAATTCCATACCGAATAATACTTCAGGGGTCTGGGCCCTATGGGCGTGGTGTTCTCAGAATTAGGAACTCTATCCCCATTGGGAGAGAGCCATCGCTAAGGTTAGGGTATGTTCCAGCGCCATAAGCACGGCTGAAGCGACACCAGTCCGTTGAGCTACATAGGGGGCTGAATAGGGCACATGCACAGTTGCAGGTCAGATGTAGGGTTACGGTTAGAGTTGGTGAGGTGGGTGTGTATAGTTATGTTCATTGTTATAGTTCTGTTCATAGTTATGTTCATGGTGAGGTTGGTGTGTATAGTTATGTTCATTATTGGGTTTGGGGTTAAGTCCTAGGTGGCTCCTAGCGATAAGCCAACAGCAATGCAGTGAGCTTCCCGGAGGGCTCAGTGGAGGGCATATTGCAGCTTGTCCGTCATGCTTAGTCTTTGTTTGCCAGGGCAAGCCTCCATCGTGGGCCATTCTTTGAGCCTCAGTAAAACCACTTCTGCAGCAACATCTGGGCTTTGGATATTACATGGTGATATTCCACATTCCACGCCGAGTAATACTCCTCCTCCTCTGGACTCCATGTGTGTGGTATCCTCAGACTAAAGAATTGGGTCACCATCAGGAGAGAGCCTTAGTTTGAGTTAGGGTTTGCTTCAAGGCCATAAGCATGCTGAAGCAACACTACTCATGTTATCTACATGGGGTGTTGGCTGAGGGACCATGCGCATGTGAGGGCTGGTGTAGGATTAGCGTTCGAGTTGGAGTGAGGTTTAGGTTGAGGAGTACTGTGAGGGTCACGGTCAGGGTTAGGGTCCAGGAGGCCCTAGGTGCTGAAACCCAAGCAGTGCAGTGATCTCCCTGGAGGGCTGAGGGAGGTCGCATTGGAGGGTGCCGGCCAGGCTTAGTCTTTAGGGGCTAGGGCCAGCCTTGGATATGGACCACACTTTGGTTGGGCCTCAGCCACCCCCTTGTGCAGCTCCCTCTGGGCTTTGGCAATTACCTGGTCATGTTCCACGTTCCATGCCGAGGAATCCGGCTCCTTTTCTGAACCCCACATGTGTGGTTTGCACAGAAGTAAGTATTGGGTCACCATCGGGAGACAGCCTAAAATGGAGTTCGGGTTCGGTCCAGGGACGTAAGCAGGGCTGAAGCGACAGCAGTCCCGTGATCTCCCTGGAGGGCTGAAGTGAGGGTCCCTGCGAGGGTGCGGGTCAGTTGTAGGTTATGTTTAGGGGTGATGTTTAGGTTGAGGTGTACTTTGAAGGTCATGGTTATTGTTAGGTCTCATGAGGCTCTAGGTGCAACAACCCCAGGAAGGATATGGTCTCCAAGAGGGGCTGAGTGGATCCCGCATGGGATTGTGCTGATCAGGCTTTGTCTTTGAGTGCCCGATCAAGCCTCCTGTGTGAGTCACTCTTCAGTTGGGCCTCAGGAACCCCCTTGTGCAGCTACTTGTGGGTAATGGAAATGACACGATTATGCTCCAAGATGCATGCCGAGGAATCCTGCAAAGCTTTGGGCCCCATGTGTGTGGTCTCTCAGAGTTAGGCATTGGATCCCCATCGGGATTCAGCCACAACTAGGGTTAGGGTTCGGTCCAGGGAGGTAAGCAAGGCCGAAGCAACAGCAATCCCGTTACCTTCATGGAGGGTTGAATGAGGGCCCATGCGCGGGTGAGGGTCTGGTGTAGGGTGTCAGGTGAAGCCTTAGAGCTGGGGTGAGGTTGAGGTTGAGGAGTATGTTGATGGTCACGTTTACGGTTTGGGTTAGATTCCAGGAGGTACGAGGTGCTGTACCCCAAGGAGTCCAGTGGTCTCACTGGAGGAATCAGTGGAGGGCAAATGGTAGGTTGCCCTCAGGCTTAGTCTTTGGGTGCCGAAGCCAGCATCAGTTGTGGGGCAATCTTCGGATGGGCCTCAGCAAACCCTTTGTGCAGCTTCCTCTGGGCTTTGGAAATTACCTGTCGATGTTCCACGTTCCATGCGAGTAACGCTGCAGTGCTTCTGGGCCCCATATGCGTGGTGACTGAGACTTAGGAATTTGTTCCTCAATGAGAGAGAGTCATTACTAGGGTTAGGTATCGGCCCAGGGATGTCGATAGGGCCAAATCCACATGAGTCCGTGATCGTTCTGGAGGACTCCATAGGGCCCATGCTTGGGTGCGGGTCATGTGTAGGGTTAGCGTTAGAGTTGGTGTGAAGTTTAGGTTGAGGTGTATGGTGAGGGTCAAGTTTAGTGTTAGGGTTAGGTCCCAGGAGGTTCCAGGCAATGAATACCTAGCAGTGCAGTGGTCTCCACAGAGGGCTGAGTGGAAGCTGCATGCAAGTCTACAGTTCAGACTACAGGCAGACTTTGCATGCCAGGGCAGCATCCTATGTGTGACACTCTTCAGTTGGGTCTCAGCAACCTCTTTGTTCAGCTCCATCCCAGCAGTGCAAATGAAATGATGATGTTCCAATTCCATCCTGAAGTATACTGCAGGGGTTTGGACCCTATGTGCATGGTGTTCTCAGAGTTAGGAACTGTATCCCCATTGGGGGGAGCCATAGCTAGGGTCAGGATTCGGTCCAGGGACATAAGCAGGGCGAGGTGACACCAGTCCCATTATCTACATGGAGGGCTGTATGAGAGCCCATGCAGGGGAGCAGGTCAGGTGTAGCGTTACCTTTAGAGTTGGGGTGAGGTTGAGGATGATGTGTATGGTTCTGGTCAATATAATGGTTAGGTTTTGTCCCAGGTCCCCCAGACGCTGAAGCACCAGCAGTGCTGGTCTTCCTGCAGGGTTCAGTGGTGAGCACATGGGAGGGTGTAGGTCATGCTTAGTCTTTGAAAGCCAGTGTGAGCCTCCTTTGCGGGCCACACTTTGGTTGAGCCTCAGGAACTGCTTCTGAAGCAACATCTGGGCTTTGGATATTACATGGTGATATTCCATGTTCCATGCCGAGGAATCCGCCTCTTCTTCTGGAAGGGAGGTATCCTCAGACTTAAGAATCGGGTCACCATCTGGAGAGAGCTTTAGATAGAGTTCGATTTCAGACCAGGGCCATAAGGGGGGCCACAGCTACCCCATTCCACTTACCTCCATGGGGTGATGAATGATAGCCAGTGTGCAGGTGAGGGTCAGTTGTAGGGTTAGCGTTAGTGTAGGAATGAGTTTGAGGTTCAGAGTATGGTGAGGGTCACGGTTAGTGTTAGGGTTAGGGCCCAAGTAATTCCAGGCGGTGAATCCCTAGCATCGCAGTGGTCTCCACAGAAGGCTGAGTGGTGGCTGCATGGGAGCCTTCAGTTCAGACTTATTCTTTGTGTTTCAAGGCCAGCCTCTTGTGTGTGCCACTATTCATTGGGTCTCAGTAGCCTCCTGGGGCAGCTCCACCCCAGCAGTGGAAACGAAATGATGATGTTCCACTTCCATACCGAATAATACTGTAGGGGTTTTGACCTATATGCATGGTGTTTCAGAATTAGGACCTGGATATCCATTGGGAGAGAACCACGGATAGGGTGAGGTTCTGTCCAGGGACATAAGCAGGGCTGAAGAGACACCGGTCCCGCTATCTCCATAAGGGCCTGTATGAGGGCCAATGCACGGGTGAGGGTCAGGTGTAGGGTTAGCATTAGCGTTGGGCTGAGGTATAGGTTGAGTAGTATGGGGAGGGTCACGGTTGGGGTTAGGGCTAGGTTCCAGGAGGCCCAAGTTGCCGAATCCATGGCAGTGCAGTTGTTTCCCTTGGGGACCCAGAGGAGGGTGCATGAGAGGGTGCCGGTCATGCTTATTCTTTGGGTGCCAAGGCCAGCCTCTTGTGTGGGCCACTCTTCAGTTGGTTCTCAGCAACCCCCTTGTGCAGGTCCCTCTGGGCTTTGGAAATGGCATGGTGTTGTTCCCCGTTCCATGCCAAGTAAGCCTGCACCGCATCTGGGGTACATGTACGTGGTTTTCTCCGAGTTAGGAATTGGGTCCCCATCGGGAATGAGCCATAGCTAGGGCAAGGGTTTGATCCAGGGAAGGGATGTAAGCAAGGCCGAAGGAACAACAATTCTTTACCTCCATGAGGGCTGAATGAGGGCTCATGCACGGATGCGGGTCACGTGTAGGGTTAGCGTTAGACTTAGGGTGAGGTTCCGATTGAGGAGTATGGAGTGGGTCATGATTAGGGTGAGGGATAGCTCCAAGGAGTCCCCAGGTGATGAACCCCATGCAGTGCAGTGGTCTCCTGGGATGGCTCAGTGGAGGGCACACGGGAGGGTTCTGGTCAGGTTTAGTCTTTGGTTACCAGTGCCAGCCTTGCATGTGGGCCACTTTTGGGCCTCAGCAAGCACTTTGGCACCTCCCTCTGGTATTTGGACATGACATGGTGGTGGTCCATGCTCCATGTGGAGTAATCCTGCACCGCTTCTGGGCCACAGGTGCGTGATATTCTCTGCATTAGGAATTGGATCCCCATCGGGATAGAGAAATAGCTAGGGTTAGAGTTAGATCCAGGGACATAAGCAAGGCCAAAGCAACAACAATCTATTTATCTCCAGTGAGTATGAATGAGGGCCATGTGCGGTAGCTGGTCAGGTGTAGGGTTAGTGTTAGAATTGGGGTGAGGTTTAGGTTGAGGAATACAGCGAGGATCATGGTTAGGGTTAGGGGTAGGTTCCAGGAGGCGCTTAAGTGCAGAAACCTAAGTAGTGCAGTGGTCTCCTAGAGGGTTGAGTGGAGGGCGCAAAGGATGGTGCCATTCCTTCTTAGTCTTAGGGTGTCAAGGCCACCCTTTGGTGTAGGACACTCCTTAGTTGGGCCTCAGCAGAGCCCTTGTTCAGCTCCCTCTGAGCTTTGGAAATGACATGGTGATGTTCCAGGTTCCAAGCCGAGTGATTTACACCATGAGTGTGCTGTTGTCAGTCATTGGAATTGGGTTCCCACGAGGAGGAGACTTAGCTAGGGTTAGGGTTCAGTGCAGGGACATCACGAGGCAAGACTGACTCCAGTCTCGTGAATTTCATGGAGGGCTTAAGTGAGAAACCTTGCGAGGGTACTGGTCTGGTATAGAGTTAGTGTGAGAGATGGGTTTCAGTTTAGGTTGAGGGCTAGGTTCAGGGTTCTGGTTACGGTTGGGGTTAGGTCCCAGGAGGCTCCAGATGCTGAACCCACAGCAGTGCAGTGGTCTCCCTGAAGTGCTGACTGGAGTACACAATGGATGCTGCGGGTCAGGGTTAGTCTTTCGGTTGCCAGGCCAGACAAGTGTTTCTGGCACTCTTCGGGTAAGTCTCAGGAATGCTCTCGGGCACAATGGAGGCTGCCGGTCAGGATTAGTCTTTGGGTTCCAAGGCTATACAAGTGTATTGGACACTCTTTGGGGGAGACCTCAGGAATCCTCTTATGCAGCAGCAGCTGGGCTTTGGAAATGACATGGTGATGTTCCACGTTCCACGCCGAGTGATCCTGCACTGCTTCTCGACCCCATGTGCATTCTGTTGTCAGACATTGTAATTGGATACCCATGGGGAGTGAGTTTTAGCTAGGGTTAGGGTTCAGTGCAGGGATGTGGCCAGAGCCAAAGGACTCCAGTCTCGTGATCTCCCTCGAGGGCTGAAGTGAGGGCACATGCGCTGGTGTGGGTCTGGTGTAGAGGTATTGTGAGATATATGGTCAGGTGAGATTGAGGGTTATCATCAGGGTTATGGTTAGGGTTAGGGTAGGTCAAAGAAGGATCCAGGCGCTGTACCCACAGCAGTGCAGTTGTCTCCCCGAAGGGCTGAATCAGTGCACAATGGAGGCTGCTCATCAGAATTAGTCTCTGGGTTCCAAGGACGGACAACTCTGTAAGGTCTGGTGTAGATAGGTGGGTCTAGTGTGATAGAAACTGTTAGATTTAGGTTGAGGGTTATGGTTAGGGTTACGGTTAGGTTTAGTTAGGTCCCAGGAGTCTCCAGGCATTGAACCCACAGCAGTGCAGTCGTCTCCTGGAAGGGTTGAGCGGAGTGCACAATAGAGGCTGCCAGTCAGGAATAGTCTTCGGTTTCCAAGGCCAGACAACTGTATTGGGCACGCTTCAGTTAGGCCTGTTGAATCCTCGAGTGCAGTGGCAGCCGGGCTTTTGAAATGACATGATGATGTTCCACATTCCACACCAAGTATTCCTGCACTGCTTCTCAATTTCATGTGCGTGCTGATGTCAGACTGTGAATGGGGTCCCCATGGGGAAGGAGCCTTAGCCAGGGTTAGGGTTCGGTGCAGGGAAGTCACCAGGGCCAAAGCAACTCCAGTCTAGTGATATCCCCCAAGGGCTGACCTGAGATCCCATGCGAGGGTGTGGCTCAAGTGTAGGGTTAGGGTTAGAAACAGGGTTACGATTAGGTTGAGGGTTATGGTTAGGGGTACAGTTAGGGTTTTCTTCGTTCCCAAGGCTCCATGCGCTGAACCCACAGCAGTGCAGTTGCCTCCACAAATGACTGAGTGGTGTGCACAATGAGGCTGCGGGTCAGGATTAATCTTTGGGTTCTAAGGACAGACAACTGTATCTGGTCTGGTGTAGATAGGTTTGTCTAGTGTGAGTGTTAGGGTTAGGTTTAGGTTGAGGGTTAGCATTGGGTCCTGGTTAGCATTAGGGTTAGGTCCCAGGATGTTCCAGGCACTGAAACCATAGCAGAGCAGTTGTCTCCCCAAAGGGCAGAAGGGCGTACACAAGGGAGGGTGCTGGTCAGGCTTAGTATTTTGGTTCCAAGGCCAGACAACTGTATGGGCCACCCATCGTTTAGGCCTCAGGAATCCTCTTGTGCAGCTGCAGCCGTGCTTTGGAAATACATGGAGATGTCCACATTCAATGCTGAGTGTTCCTGAACCGTTTCTGGTCCTGGTGTGTGTGCTGTTATTAGTCTTTCGATATGGATCCCCATGGGGAGAGGGCCTTAGGTTATAGTTTTAGATTTAGCGGGTAGAGTTAGAGCGTTAGGATGAGGGTTTTAGGGTTAGAGTTAGAGGCTGATGGTTAGAGGGTTAGGGTAAGGTTAGGGTTAGTTAGGGTTATGTTTATGTTTACGGTTAGTTAGAGGTAGGACTAGGGTTAGGGGAAGGGTAGGGGCAGGATTTAGCATTAGGGTTATGGTTAGGGTTAGGTGTTAGGTTTAGGTGGTGGGATTTTGTTTAGTGATAGGGTTAGGAATTGGGCAAAGTGTAGGTCATGCTTGCATCCCCACTTTGAGCGAGAAGGTGTTCATGCGTGGACACCACCCTCCATGTTCAAGGGATTGTGTTCTTGCTATCGCCCCAGTCTCTCTGCACTGTAGGTTGTTCTTGCCTTGCCCCTTCCAGCTTTGCTCTGGTGTTTTTCACACTGTCACCCCACCCCCTCTCGGTATGGTAAGAATTCACGTTCCACCCAATCGCCTTTGGTGCAAGGGGTGTGTTCACACATGCGACCCTCCACACCCTCTCCGTGCGATGGTGCAACCCATGAGCCTCACCGCTCCTTAGATTGGGATTACTGATGCCAGTATTAAATCTGATACTGATGCCAGTATTAAATCATGAATATCTCTTTTCTCTTTCACAACTGAAGAAGTAGGCGTTTCTTAAGGTAAGGTTTATGGTTAGGATTAATGTTAGGTGTCAGTTAAGGTTTAGGGCATGGTGCAATCCCTCTTGGTGTGGGATGGCTTCACGAATGTGTCCCATCTGCTTCCCTTTATCCGTGAGGTAGCAGTGATATTCCTTGTAATTCAGATGTTTTCCTTGGCACCTGGATGTCTCTGAGTTAAGCGTCCCACTTCATCTTGGTTCATGATCTCTCGGTTTCTGGTCTTGAGCCCTGGGTAGCTTCTGTGCTGATTGCTGGGAATCTGGAGCCTGCTTCAGATACTCTCTCTCTCTCTCTCTCTCTCTCTCTCTCTCTCTCTCTCTCTGCCCATGCCCCACTTGTGTGCTTTGTGTCTTTCAAAAATTAATGTACCTAAAATCATTTTCAATCCGACATTTCCTGGATGGCTCTTTTCACTTTCATTGCTGAAGTAGCAGGTGTCTGTCTCATTCATTGTTCTTTTGTTATCTTTGGCATAGCTGACAACATATACGACATTTCCCCAGCCAGCATCGGGGATGCACAGCATTTCTTCTACTAGCCGGATACCTCTCATCCACTGTAACACTGCATTCCTCTAGAGCATCCCACATGCTCTCGGAAACTGGACTGTAACTGTGGATGGTAGCAGTGTCCCATAGTCTTCTGATGGTATTTCAGGAGGTTTTTCATTCGTATCTTTGGTTACCTGAGTGTCTTCTGACATCTCTCATGTTTCCACTAGGCCGCCGCTATGATGCTCAACAGGGAACCTGAAGCACACAGGGATTCAGGAGCAGACCAACTACCGCTTGGCTCCCACAAATGGTCGCCTTGGAACTCTTTATGGAAGAGGAGAAAACACCCACCACCACTGTTTCATAACCCTGCACCGAATGTGGAGACAACAATCACCTACCCCCAAAGGAACTCTACCAGGGTACATGTATCAAACCTAAGGTGTTGGTTATGTATTTTGGGTCAATAAGTGAGGTTGTACTTTTGACTGGTAAGTGTACATCTAAATCCCTCAGAGGGGATATTCTCTGAGGTCACCCCAACCTAAATTGTTGGCCCATGGGGAGATGTGTTGTCCCTATTGACTGTATTGATGTTGTCTCTGTAGGCCAGTGAATTAAAGCTCCATAGGGTCTTGTCCTGTTCTTGCCTCTTCACGGGAATGTCCATTTCACCTATTGAAAAAGAGCAAGTGAGTAGTGTTGCCACTATTAAATCTGACGTTTCATGAATGAGTCTTTTCACTTTCATGGCTGAAGAAGCAGCATCTCTTATAATGAGGGTTAGGGTTTGGGTTACCCTGAGGATTAGGGTAAGGGTTAAGTCATGCTTGCATCCCCGTTTTGGCAAGGGAGGAACGTCACACCTGACCCCCGCCACCGTCCTTGCGGAACGGTGTTCAGGCATGCAGCCTGCCTCCCCTCCACAAGGGAGTAGTGATGCCACTACTTAATGTGTTGTTTCATGAATGGCTCTTTTCCCTTTCACAGCTGAGGAAGCAGGCATTTCTTAAGGTAGGTGTTACGGTTAGGATTGCCGTTCATGGTTAGGGTAAGGGATAGGCCATGCCTGCACCCTCCCTTGGAGTGGGAGGGCGTTCACACATGAGCCACACCCCCCTCATCTCGGGAGGGTGTTCACCAATAGGAACCAGTCCCCTTCAGCGGGGATGTTGATGTATGCGCCTGCACCCATCTCGTGTGCGAGGGTGTTCATGCATGGACACCACAACCCTTGGCGAGGGAGGGCATTTGTCCATGCACCATGCCCTCCTTGGCTCAGGAGGTGTTCACGCATGAGCACAGTGACCCCTTGGCTTGAGAAGGTGTTCAGGTAGGTGCATGAACTTGCCCCCCAGCGTGGGAGGGGGTTCACGCATGTGCCCTCCCCCCTCAGGCGCTGGAGGGGGTCACCTGTGCATAGCACCACTAGTCAGCAAGGGAGTAGTGATGCCACTATTAAATCTGACATTTCATGGACGGCTGCTTTCACTTTCACAGCTGAAGAAGCATGCTTCTCTTAAGGTCAGGGGTAGGGTTAGCATTACAGTTAGGGGTTAAGATAAGGGCTAGGTCATACTTGCTCTCCCCCCTCAGCACGGGAAGACTTCACGCATCACCCCACTAACCTGAGCAAGGGAGAGTGTTCACCCTTTCACCCCAATCCCTGAGAGTGGTAAAATATTGAAGCACGTGCTCCACTCCACTTCCGCTGGGGAGGGCTTTCACACATGCGTGGATCCCCCTTTCGGGACACATTGTTCACGTATGTGCATGACCACCTGTCGGGTAGGGAGGGTGTTCACTCATGGTCACACCCCACCTCTGCATGAGAGATGGTTCATGCATGTGTCTTGCTCACCTCAGCAGGGAGGGTTTTTACGCATGTGCACAGCCCCACCTTGGTGTGGGAGGAGGTCACCCATGCAGAGTGCCACCCTTCAATCAGGGAATAGTGATGCCATTATTAAATGTGACGTTTCATGAATGGTTCTTTTCAATTTCACAGCTGAAGTAGCAGACAACTCTTAAGGTAAGGGTCTAGGTTAGCATTACCATTAACAGTTAGGGTAAGGGTTAGGTCATGCTTCCACACCCACCCCCTCGTCTCCAGAGTGTATTCACGCAATAGCACCGCCCCTCAATGTGGGAGAATATTCATGCATGTGTCCTGCCCCCTTCAGGGTGGGAGGGTGTTCACACACGTGCCCCATCCTCTTCAGCTTGTAAGTGCGTTCACGCATTCTCACATTTGCACCACCCATCCCAAGGTGAGGGAGGGTGTTGACACCTGTGCCCTGTCTCCCTCGGCATGGGAGGTGGTTCACACATGCTCCTCATCCCCTCGGTGATGGAGGGTGTCACCCATGAACAGTGCCACCCCTCGGAGAGGGAGTACTGTTGCCGCTATCAAATGTGACCTTTCATCAATGATTCTTTTCACTTTCACAGCTGAAGAAGCATGCATCACTTAAGGTAAGGGTTAGGGTTAGCATTACATTTAGGCTTTAGGGTAAGGGTTAGGTCATGCTTGCTCCCCCTCTCTGCACGACAGGTGTTTCACTAATACTCCATGCCCCCCCTGGCACAGATGGATACAGCCCTCCGTCCGTGTAGAAGGGTGTTCTCACGCACAACCCTCCTTGTTGACGGAGGGCGTTTGTGCACGCACCCTGCCCCATTAGTGCGGGAGTTTGTTCTCGTGTGTGTAAGGCCCCCTCCTGGCGGAAGGGCGTTCACCCATGTGCACCATCCCCCCACTTTGGCATGGGAAGGTGTTGACCTATGTGACGTGACACGTCAGCATGGGGGAATATTCACGCATCTGCCCCGCCCCCCTCTGCCTAGGAGGGTGTTCATGCATGAGCACAGCCACCAGTCAGTGAGGGACGGTATTCATGCATGCACACAACAACCCCTCCATGAAGGAGGGCAGTCACATACGCGTCATGCATCCCTCCACAAGGGAATGGTTCAAGCGTGTGCCGCATACGCATTTTGGCACAGGAGGGTGTTGACCTATGCACCTTACCCCCTCAGCGCTGGAGGGTGTTCATAGATGTGCACAGCCTCCGTTGTGGCGAAAGTGTGAACCCCGGCTAGGGGAGGGATGCCATTCGCACGTAGGCCCCGCCCCATACCCCTGGGTGCTGTTCACACATGTGCACAGCTCTCCCTACTGGCGGAAGAGTGTTCACACATGCACAAAACTCCTGCTCCAAGAGGTAGGGCGTTTCCACATGAGCACAATCCCCATCAGTGAGGGAGGGCATGCATGCATGCTCCTTGCCCACTACCACAGGAGGCTGTACAGGCATGCGCACAGCCCCCCCTACTGGTGTATGTTCATGCATGCACACAGCTCCCCTCAATGAGGGAAGGCATTTGCACATGTGCCCCCTTCCGCTGGGCAAGGAAGGGTGTTCAGGCATGCACAGAACCACTACCTCAGCCAGGGAGGTCGTTGGTGCATGCGCCCTGCCCCACTTAGCACAGGAGGTGGTTCAGGCTTCCGCCTGGCCCCCTGTCAGCATGTGAGTCGGTCACCCATGCACAGCGCCACCCCTCAGGGAGGAAGTACTGATGTCACTATTGAATGTGATGTTTCATGAATGGTTCTTTTCACTTTCACAGCTGAAGAAACACAGCTGAAGAAATGCGGCCAGGGAGGGCGTTGACGTATGCTCCCCGCTCCCCTCGCCAGGATGCTGTTCACGCAGGTGCAAAGTCCCCCTTCCCTGCCAAAGGGGGTTCAGGCATGCCCACAACCCCCGCTCTGTGAGGCAGACCATTTGTATAGGCACACAACCCTCCCTCAGCAAGGGACAGTGTTCATGCTTGGCCCCACTTACCTCGGTGGGAAGGGTGTTCACACATGCACATAACCCCCCTCAACATTGGAGGGCGTTCAAACATGTGCCCCACCCCACTTGACGCCAGAGGTGGTTCAGGATTCTGCCTTGCCCCTGGTTGGTGTGTGAGATGGTCACCCATGCACAGTGCCACCTTTTAGGGAGAGAGTAGTGGTGTCACTATTAAATGTGATATTTCACGAATGGTTCTTTCACTTTCACAGCTGAAGAAACACACATCTCTTAAGGTAAGTGTTAGGGTTGGCACTGACATAAGGGGTAGGGTAAGGCTTAGGTAGTACTTCCTCCACCCTGGGTATGAAAGGTTTTCAAGCATTATCTTTCCCCCCCTTTGGACAGGAGGGGGTTAACACTTGCGCCCTCCCACATCAAGGGAGGGGGTCACCATTGCACCACTGTCTCTGTGATGGAGGGGTGTCACTCATGTTCTTTCCCACACCTTGGCATGGGAGGGGATCATGCATGTGCCCCTTCTGCACCCCTTCATAGGCGATGTAGCCTTGATGTTCCTTTTAGGCCAGACGTATTTTGCACTGCCTTGGCCGCTCAGTGGATTAAGTGTCCCACTTCAGGTCATAGTCTCACGGTTTGTGGTTTTGAACCCTTGCTTCACCTCTGTGCTGATGACTCTGAACACGGAGCGTGCTTCAAATACTGTGTCTCACTTTCTGTCTGCCCCTTCCCCACGTGTGTTCTGTCTGTCTGTCTCTCTGTCTCTCTCTCAAAAAAACAGTGAAGCTAAAAACATTTTAAAGCAGCTCCATCAGTCTACTTGTCTTCTTGCCCTATATCCGCCTCTTCACGGGAAGGTCCATTTCACCGATTGGAAGAGACTAAAACCCTCGTGTGGCCATTCAAATGAGTCACTATTTAGGAAACAAGTGATTATGCTACTTTTCCACGGTCAGGATACCATGGCCATTTCATGAATGTCCCTAGGCAGGCGGGGCCTCTAAAACTAGAAATGCTAGAGGTGATTTTACTGGTAAACAGGTGGGGTTTGTGTTCGCTGAGTTCCTTTTACTTCGTTTCATCTTTCCTTGATTGCCTATCTGTGTTGGGTCAACAATTGGTTTGATATTGACTTTACAGTTAGGTTATTTTTATCTCATGGTTAACTGTCCATGGTTATCTGCTCTGATAGAGCTTAAGCAAGTACAAATATTTCGCGTGGCACATACTAGCATTAGTGTTTCCTGTGCACCTGCAGCTGTTTCTCCCGGCCCACGGGGAGCAATCACTTCCCATCCAGCACCACCTGCTTTGTCTTCCTATGCCTAGCAGTGCACGTGCCGGTGCCTGCAGAACTTCCCTTGTTTCTCTGTCAGCTGAGTCTGAATGGGCTTCCTCTCCCACTCGTCCCTACTTCTCATCTCTTTAATGGATGACACACATAGCTGAAGGTCACAGTGAAGTCTCAAACTTCAGTATGTGGATTACGTGGCACCATTTTACGGTCTCACTTGATTACCCCCTTTCTTTAAAAATTACTTCCTTCCTCCTCCCACCGTCTGGGCCGCTGCTCACCAGTGTCTGTGTTGGTAGGTCCTCGTCTTCTTCCTGTCCCCCATCTGCTTTCCATCCGCCCTTACTCTGGGGTGATCTCAGCTAGCCTCAGGCTTCTATATGCCAGCATCTGGGGCCTCTAAGTCTTTATGTGCTGCCCACAGCTGTTCATGTCTCCAGACACCTGACTCCAGCTCTGCACCACACAGGTGCTACCCTCCCCAGACTCTGCTACCTCCCTGTAGGCTTCTCCTATTCCCCTCCCCTTTTTTACTGGGCTGCTGCCACACTGGCCCCCCCCTGTTCCCTGAGCTTGTCAGGCACATACTCCTGCTTCAGGTCTTTGCACTCACTTTGCCTCTCTCTGTCGGGGATATACTTCCACGTGCCAACAAGACATACTCCCTCATTTCTGTCATAACCTTGCTCTGACATCACCTGCTCAGTGGAGTCTCTGCTAGCTCTCTATGTAAAACTGAAAACTGTTCCTTCTCCGACCTGAACACCCCATATCCCTTTCCTGCATTCTTTTTCTTCCTGGCCCTTGGCACCATCTGTTTTTCTTTCTTGCTTGCTGGATGTCGCCTACTGTAGTCCCTGCCAGATTATCGGCTCCATGGGATCCAAAGACCAAACTAGCTTTGTTTAGGGCTGGTTCCTTAGGGCCCTCGAACAGTGCCCAACTCCTTCAAAGGCTCACACACTATTTGCTGAGCAAGTAAATATTAGGATTTCTTATTATTTTGCTGGGTCCGCCATCACAATGTACCACAGACTGGGTGGCTTAAGCAACAGAAATTGATTTATTTATTTTCTCACACTTCAGATCAAGGTGTGGCCAGGGTGGGTGTCCTCTCTCCATGACTGGTGGATGGCCTCCTTCCCACTGTCTTCACGTGGTCTTCCTTCTGTGTGTGTAGTTGCCCACTCTCTTCCTATAGGACACCGGTTATCAGACTAGAGTCCCTCCCCACAAATGAGCTCATTCGACCTCCACTTTACCTTTCAAGATCTGGTATCCAAGTACAGTCCCATGGGTAGTTAAGACTTCAATGTATGGATTTTGGGGGCAAATCCATTCCATCACAGGTTTCTGTCTGTTGTACCTAGTCACTACCTACATGGGTTTTTTTTTTTTCTCTATGCCCTTGTGCCCGTTATTTGCTCACACAGTGCTAATCCCAGTTTGCCCTTAGCCCAAGTTATAACTCTATTTATTTGTATAGACTTGCATCTTCCCTCTACCTCTATACTCCACGTTCCTGGCTGGCACTGGAATTACATCTTTAGCACGGACATCATAACCTCCAGGTGAGGTAAGTATGATTATTTTCATTTTGAAAATCAACAATCTGAAGCTCAAAAGAGAGTAGGTCATGTTTCTGAGATCACAGTACTAGTAAGTGCTGTCCTTTGGAAAACTTTGTTCTTATGGGCTCCAAAGCCCACTTTCTTTCATCTACCATATGTCCCCAAGATGAACGGGGAAAAGCCATACTTCAGCCTGGTATGATATAAGCAATGGTACGTGTAAAGCTGGTGTAACAATTCAGGAAATGGGATTAAGTTTAGTATCTGAGTAATTATACCCACAGGTTGAATTTCATTCTCACATCCTTTGATTTTTTACTGCTATAATTTCTGTTATCCTTAATGATTATATAAACGTATTCTTCCCTTTGCAAAATTTAGCCAGTAAGAATACTGAGTGAGTTTGTTTCCTTTGTAACAGGTCTGAGTTATACAATGAATTCATAACGTCAAGATAATAGCGGTTATTTTTTTCCTACAATATGGAGGAAAAGGTCATTGCCTTTGTTGTAAGAGTTTACCATGTGTTCTTGGTAACATGACTGAGCTGTATTGGTGAAAACACGTTGTAGATTTTGAAAGTCAGTTATTTATAGTTAAGAGAGTATCGCTCTTTCTTTGGGTGCAGCTGATTGTTTGAAATAGAACTTAGGATTTTTCTGCATAGATTGTCTATTTCAGAATGATCTTTGTTTTAAAAAGTATGTTATATTTGCATTCATGCAAGTTGTACCATCATTAAATTGACAGGAAAGCAGCTGTTAATAGTTGTCATTTGGACATGTAGATGGAAATCCTAAGGGTCATGGTGTGACTCCTTACATGTGTTGAGCTCTGGTTTCATTTGGCATTTCCAAACCATTGCCATGACCTTATGAATGTTGATCAAGTGGCCATATAATGGTTGTTTTAAAGTGGCATCAGGGGTGTAGAGATGATTCTTAAGTTGTGTATGAGGAAGCTGTTGGTTTCCTGCTTCTATGTCTGTGTAGCTCCTAAAAATAGAAGCCTAGCGCATCTTATCAAAATTACTTTTGTTCAAAGTCATTGCAACTTGTGAATGAGCTAAAGGCTTAGATAATAGTCAGTACTTTTGGAGTCTGATATTTGCAAATTTAAAATAGGTCTTCGGGTATCTGTGTGGCTCCGTTGGTTAATCCTCTGACTTTGGCACAGGTCATGATCTCACTGTTGGTGACTTTGAGGTCCATGTTGGGCTCTGTGCTGGCAGCTGGGAGCCTGGAGCCTGATTGCGATTCTGTGTTCCCTCTCTCTGCCCTTCCCTGGCTCATGCTCTTTCTCTCTCTCTCAAATATAAACTTAAACATAGAAAATAGGTCTAGAATAAATCTGTAGACCATAACATATTTATAGTGACTGCTGATTGAAACAAAGAAATAGCCTGAAATTCCAAAAATACATTACTGTTGTTTCCCTAGGCTCCCATTAAATGCCAGGTTGACCATTAAGCTGAATACAATCAGTAATCTTTTAGTAACTTGGAAGAGATAAGCATACTATCATAGCTAGTAAGGTTTGGAATATGTCGTTTTGGTAGACCTATTTTCTTTAATGATGAAAAAATTGATTTGAGGTCTCTTTTATTTGGGTATTCAGGATTAAGAGAAGTTACCCAAGGCAAATGAATTAAGACCATTTTAGAACTGACCTGGACTTAAAAAACCAGAGACTGGAGTCATGATAAAGATAGTTTGAACATGCCATTTCATCAAATAAAAAAAAATACAGCTCCTGAATGACAACCATCACGTTGGAGGAGAGTTTCTGGTGTTCCCTCCACAAATGGTGCATGATTTTCAGTCAAGGATACAGCCTCACTGACTACTTTTACTGACATGATGGTTCAGATACCAACAATGTTGTCTGTTGGGATTGTCTTTTACAAAACTGATATCCTTTCAGTTTTCAGCTTAATTAATATACTAAGGAGAAAAAAATGTTTCCCTCTTTCTGAAAAATAATCCCATTTGTATTTAGAGTTATCATTAAACATAGTATTTCGAAAAATGGCTAATAAATTGGAAGTCAATATAAATTTGCTTGTGAAGTTATCAAATGGAAAACTGTTGCCAAAGCAGTTATTTTATGTTTTATAGGAAAACTAATCTTTTATGTCCTTACTGCATTTATGTTATATCCTATTCACTTTTGTTTCATGCTATTTGTGTGTGTGTGTGTGTGTGTGTGTGTGTGTGTGTGTGTTTGCAACTAAGTGAAATGTGCAATATTTGGTCATTTAAATAGATTCACTAATTTAGGCAAAGTCAGCCATAAACAAATGCAATACATTATGTCCAAAGTAGTCAAGCAGATTTTGCATCATGAGTAAAACTTGCTTTATGTTAAATGAATTTGCTTTTCTCTTTTCTTTTTAACAAGCCAAGTCAAAGGTGAATATATTCTTTCTGCTCACCTTGAGGCAGGGCAAGAGCAGATTTGTGTCAGAGCGCACTGTCCGTATTTATGAGAAACTAGAGAAATTAAGAAAGCCACTTAGGTACAAACCTTAGTGAGGACTCATGACTGATACCTTTTCAACAATATTCTGTTGGGATGTCTTTTATTAACTGGGTTAATTTTTTTTAATTTTTAGTTAATTTATTTTTTAAATTTACATCCAAGTTAGCATAATGTGGAACAATGATCTCAGTAGTAGATTACTTAAAGTCCCTTACCCATTTAGCACATCAGCCCTCCCACAGTCCTTCCAGTAACCCTGTTTATTCTCCACATTTAAGAGGTTTTCTTTAATGTTTTTGACCCCCTCCATGTTTTTATATTATTTTGCTTCCCATCCCTTATATTCATCTGTTTTGTATCTTAAAGTCCTCATATGTGTGAGGTCCTATAATATTTGTCTTTCTCTGACTAAATTCGCTTAGCATAATACCCTCTAGTTCCATCCATGCAGGTTAAATGGCAACATTTTATTCTTTTGGATTGCTAAGCAATACTCTATTGTGTGTGTGTGTGTGTGTGTGTGTGTGTGTGTGTGTGTGTGTGTGTGTGTGTACACCACATCTTCTTTATCCATTCATCCATCGATGGACATTTGCGTTTTTTCTATACTTTAGCTGCTGTTGATGGTGCTTCTATTACTTTGGGGTTCACCTTTCCCTTCAAAATAGCACATCTGTATCATTTGGATAAATACCTAGTAGTGCAACTGATGGGTTGTAGGGTAGTCCTCTTTTTCATTTTGTGAGAAACCTACCTACTGGTTTCCAGAGTGACTGTGCCAGTTTGCATTCCCGCCAGCAGTGCAAGAGTTCCTCTTTCTCCGCTTCCTCACCAACATCTGTTGTTGCCTGAGTTGTTAGTGTTAGCCATTCTCACAGGGGTGAGGTGTTATCTCATTGTGTTTTTGATTTGTACTTCCATGATGATGAGTGATGTTGAGCATTTTTTCATGTTTCATTTGGCCATCTGGATGTCATCCTTGGAAAGTGTTTGCTCATGTCTTGGCTCATTTCTACACTGGATTACTTGTTTTTTGGGTATTGAGTTCGATATGTTCTTTATAGATTTTGCATACTAATCCTTTATCTCATATGTCGTTTGCAAATATCTTCTCCCATTCTGTTGGTTGCCTTTTAGTTTTGCTGATTGTTTCCTTCACTGTGCAGAAGCTTTTTATTTTGATGAGGTCCTAATCGTTCATTTTTGCTTTTGTTTCCCTTGCCTCTGGAGACTTGTTGACTAAGAAGTTGTGGAAGCAAACATCAAAGAGGTTTCTGCCAGCTTTCTCCTCGAGGGTTTTGATGGCTTCCTGTGTTACATTTAGGTCTTTCATCCATTTTGAGTGTCTTTCGTCCATTTTGAGTGTGAGAAAGTGGTCCAGACTCATTCTTCTGTATGTCGCTGTCCAGTTTTCCCAGCACTCTTGCTGAGGAGACTGTATTTATTCCATTGGATATTCTATCCTTTTTGTCAAAGATTAGTTGGCCGTACGTTTCTGGGTCCATTTCTGTGTTCGTATTCTCTTCCACTCATCTGAGTGTCTGTTCTTGTGCCAAGAGCATACTGTCTTGGTGATTACTGCTTTGTAATACAGCTTGAAGTCCAGGATTGTGATGCCTCCTACTTTGGTTTTCTTTTTCAAGATAGCTTTGGCTATTCAGGGTCTTTTCTGGTTCCATACATATTGTAGGATTCTTTGTTGTAGCTCTGTGAAGAATGATGGTGTTATTTTGATAGGTATTGTGTGGACTATGTAGATTGTTCTGGGTACTATTGACATTTTAACACTATTTGTTCTTCCTATCCAGGAGCATGCAATATTTGTCTTTTCTGTGTGTTTGCCATCTGCAGTTGCTTTCATAAGCTTTCTATAGTTTTCAGTGTATAGATTTTTCAACTATTTGGTTAGATTTATTCCTAGGTATTTTATGGGTTTTGGTGCAATTTTAAATGGGATCGATTCCCTGATCCCTATTTCTCTTGCTTCATTGTTGGTGCGTAGGAATGTAACTGATTTCTGTGCATTTATTTTATATCCTGCCAGTTTGCTAAATTCCTGTATTATCTCTAGCAGTTTTTTGTTGACTCTTGTGGGTTTTCCACATAGAGTTTCATGCCATGTATGAAGAGTGAAAGGTTGAGCTCCTCCTGGACGATTTGGATGCCTTTTATGTCTTTGTGTTGTTTGATTGCTGAGGCTAAGACTTCCAATATTATGTTGAATACCAGTGGCGAGAGTGGACATCCTTGTCTTGTGCCTGACCTAGGAGGAAAGCTCTCAGTTTTGCCCCTTTGAGGATGATATTAGCTTCGGGTCTTTCATATATGCCTTTTATGATCTCGAGGTATGATCCTTCTATCCCTACGTTCTTGAGGGATTTTATCAAGAAAGGATGCTGTATTTTGTCAAATGCTTTCTCTGCATCTATTGAGAGGATCATGTGGTTCTTGTCCTTTCTTTTATCGATGTGATAAGTCACATTGATTGTTTTGTGGATAGTGAACCCGATTTGCATTCCAGGTATTAATCCCACTTGGTCGTGGTGAGTAACGTTTAAATGTATTGTTGGATCTGGTTGGTTCATATCTTGTGGAAGATTTTTGTGTCCATGTTCATCATGAAAATTTGTGTATACTTCTCCTTTTTAGTGGGTCTTTTTCTGGTTTTGGAATCAAGGTAATTCTGGGTTCAGAGAAAATGTTTGGAAGTTTTCCTTCCATTTCTTTTTTTGGGACAGCTTCAAGAGCATAGGTGTTAACTCTTCCTTAAATGTTTGGTAGAATTCCCCTGGAAAGCCATCTGGCCCTAGGCTCTTTTTCTTGGGAAATTTTTGATTACTAATTCAATGTCTTTACTGGTTATGGGTCTGTTCAAATTTTCTATTTCTTCCTGTTTCAGTTTTGTTAGTTTATATATTTCTAGGAATTTGTCTCTTTCTTCCAGATTGTCCATTTTATTGGCATATATTTGCTGATAATATTCTCTTATTATTTGTATTTCTGCTGTGTTGGTTGTGACCTCTCCTCTTTCATTCGTGATTTTATTTCTTTGGGTCCTTTCCTTTTTCTTTTTGATCCAACTGGCGAGTGGTTTATCAATGTTATTAATTATTTCAAAGAACAAGCTTCTGGTTTCATTGATCTGTTCTACTCTTTTGTGTGTGGGTGGAGGGCGGTTATTTGTTGTTGTTTTTTCTGTGTGTGTTTTTGTTTTTGTCTTCAGTTTCGATAGCATTGATTTTTGCTGTAATCTTTATCATTTCTTGTCTTCTGCTGGTTTTGGTTTTATTTGTTGTTCTCTTTCCAGCTCTTTAAGGTATAAAGTTGGGCTGTGTATCTGAGACCTTTTTACCTCTTTTGGAAGGCCTGGATTGCTATACACTTCCTCTTATGACTACCTTTGCTGAATCCCAGAGGCTTAGGGGTGTGGTGTTATCCGTTTCGTTGGCTTCCATGTATTTTTTAATTTTCTCTTTAACTTCTTGGTTCACCCATTCATTCCTTTTTTTTTAATTTTATTTTTTATGTTTTAAAATTTACATCCAAATTAGTTAGCATATAGTGCAACAATGATTTCATGAGAATATTCCTTAATGCCCCTCACCCATTTAGCCCAACCCCCTCCCACATCCCGTCCAGTAACACTCTGTCTGTCCTACATAGTTATGAGTCCATTCTGTTTTGTCCCCCTCACTGTTTTTATTTTATTTTTGTTTCCCTTCCCTTATGTTCATATGTTTTGTCTCTTAAAGTCCTCATGTGAGTGAAGTCATATGATTTTTGTCTTTCTCTAATTTCACTTAACATAATACCCTACAGTTCTAACCACGTAGTTGCAAATGGCAAGATTTCAGTCTTTTTGATATATATATATATATATATATATATATATATATATATATATATCTCACATATATATATACACATATACATATATATATCACTCATATATATAAGTGATATATATATCACTTATACATATCAATATATATATATCTATATATATATATATATATATCTATCTATATATCTATATATATATATATATCTATATATCTGTATATATATATCTATATATATATCACTTCTTTATCCATTCTTCCATTGGTGGACATTTGGGCTCTTTCCATACTTTGGCTATTGTTGATAGTGCTGCTATAATCATGGGGGTGGTGCATGTGTCCCTTCAAAACAGCACACCTGTATCCCTTCAATAAATGCCTAGCAGTGCAATTGTTGGGTCGTAGGGTAGTTCTGTTTTTAGTTTTTTGAGGAAACTCCATACTGTTTACAGAGTGGCTGCACCAGCTTGTATTGCACCATTCATTCTTTAGTAGTATGTTCTTTAGTCTCCAAGTGTTTGTTATCTTTCCAAATTTTTTCTTGTGGTTGAATTTGAGTTTTATAGCATTGTGGTCTGATAATATGCACGGTATGATCTCGAACTTTTTGTACTTGTTGAGGGCTGATTTGTTTTCCAGTATGATATCTATTCTGCAGACGTTCCATGTGTCCTGGAGAAGAATGTACATTCTGCTGCTTTAGGATGAAATGTTCTGAATATAACTGTTAAGTCCATCTGGTCCAGTGTCTCACTCAAATCCATTGTTTGTTTGTTGATTTTCTGTTTAAATGATCTTTCTGTTGTCATAATGGGGTGTTGAAGTCCCATACTATTATGGTTTTATTATCAATGAGCTTCTTTATATTTGTGATTAATTGATTTATATCTTTGGGTGCTTTCACATTGGGAGCATAAATGTTTACAATTGTTAAGTCTTCTTGGTGGGTAGACCCCCTCAATTAAGATACAACACACTTATTCATCTCTTGTTACAGTCTTTATTTTGAAGTCTAGATTGTCTGATATGAGTAAGGCTACTCTGTCTTTCTTTGGCTATCATTAACATGATAGATGGTTCTTCAGCCCCTTACTTTCAATCTGAAGGTGTGTTTAGGTCTAATATGGGTCTCTTGTAAACAGCATATAGATGGATCTTGTTTTTTTCCCCACCCTGTTACCTTGTGTCTTTTGATTGGAGCATCTATGCCATTGATGTTTAGAGTGAGTACTCACAGATATGAGATTATTGCCATTATGTGTCTTGTAGTGTTGGATTTTGTGGTGGTATTTGTTTGTGCTATCCAGTCTTTGGTACTTTTGGTGTTTTTTTATTCTTTTTTTTTTTTATCTTTTCTCCCCTCAGGGAGCCCCCCTGAAAATTCCTTGAGGAATTGCTTAGTGGTCACGAACTCCTTTAAGTTTTATTTGTCTGGGAAACTTTTAATCTGTCCTTCTATTTTGAATGACAGATTTGCTGGATAAGGAATTCTTGGCTGCATAGTTTTCTGATTCAGCACATTGAGTATATCTTGCCACTCCTTTCTGGCCTGCCAAGCCTCTGTGGGTAGGTCTGCTGCAAACCTGATCTTTGTTGTCTTCCCTTGTTGGTTAAGGACTTTTTTCCCTTGCTGCATTCATGATTCTTTCCTTGCCTGAGTATTTTGTGAATTTGAATATGATATTCCTTTTACTGGTGGATTTTTGTGGAATCTTATGAGAGTCCTCTGTGCTTCCTGGACTTTAATGTCTGTGCCTTTTCCTAGGTAAAAAAACAACATCCGCTATGATTTGCTGACTTAACACTTCTACCCCTTTGTCTCTCTCTTCATCTTCTGGGAGCCCTCTGATTCTGATGTTGTCCTTTTTAATGAGACAGGGTTAGGTGTAGGTTGAGGGTTATGGTTAGGGTTAAGGTTAGGGTTAGACTTAGGACCCAGGATGCTCCAGCCACTGAAACCCCAACAGTGCACGTGTCTCCACGAAGGGCTGAGTGGAGTACACAAGGGAGGGTACCAGTCAGGATTAGTCTTTGGGTTCCAAGACCAGACAACTGTATGGGACGTTCTTCAGGTAGGCCTCAGAAATACTCTCTTGTAGACACACTCGTGCTTTGGAAATCACATGGTGATGTTTCAGGTTCCATGCCAAGTGTTTCTGCACCTATTTTCAAACCCGTGTGCGTGTTGTAGTCAGACTTTGGAGTTGGGTCCCATGGGGAGAGAGCCATAGCTATGGTTAGGGTTCGGACCAGGGACATCGACAGGGCTGAGGCGACACCAGTATCATGAATTCCATGGAGGACTGAGGTGACGGCACATGCACAGCTGTGGGCCTGCTGTAGAGTTAGTGTGATAGATAGGGTTACGTGCAGGTTGAGGGTTAGGGTTAGGATTATGGTTAGGGTTAGGGTGTGTCCCAGGAGACGCCAGGCACTGACCCCACATCAGAGCAACTGTCTCCCCGAAGGGCTGAGTGGAGTACACAAGGGAGGATGCCGGTCAGGATTAGTCTTTGAGTTCCAAGGCCAGACAAATGTATCGGTCACCCTTCAGGGAGGCCTCAGGAATCCTCTTGGGCAGCTGCAGCCAGGCCTTTGAAAGGACATGGTGATGTTCCAGGTTTTTTGCCAAGTGAATCTGCGCTGCTTCATGCACCCAGACACGTGGCGTTTTCAGACTTTGGTATTGGGTCCCCATGGGGAGAGACCTTAGCTAAATTTAGGGTTCGATTGAGTGACATCACCAGTGCCAACGCGAATCCAGTCTTGTGATCTCCATAGAGGGTTGAAGTGAGGGCCCATGCGAAGGTGCAGGTCATGAGTAGGCTTTGAATTGAGATAGGGTTAGGGATCTGTTGAAATCGTGGCTAGTGTTAGGGTTAGGGTTAGTTCCCAGGGGGATCCAAGCGCTGACCCCACAGCAGTGCAGTTCTCTCCCTGAAGGGCTGAGTGAGGGCACAGTGGATAGTGCTTGTCAGGATTAATTTTTGGTTTCAAAGGCCAGACAACTGTATGGGCCACTGGTCGGGTAGGCCTCAGGAATTCTCAGGGGCAGCTACAGTGGGGCTTGGAAACAACATAGTGATGTTCCAGGTTCTATGCCAGGTGATCCTGCACTGCTTCAGGACCCCAGGCGCATGGGGTTGTCAGACTTTGGTATTGGGTACCTATGGGGAGAGAGCCTTAGCTAGGGTTAGGGTTCGATCCAGGGACATCGCCAGTGTTGACGAGACCAGTCTCGTGACCTTCCTGGAGGGCTGAAGTGAGGGCCCATGTGATGGTGCGCTTCAAGTGTATGCTTAGAGTTCGTATAGGGTTTGGGTTCGCCTGAGGGTTCTGGTTAGAGTTTCTGTTAGGTTTAGGTCTCAGGAGCCTCCAGACACTGACCCCAAGGCAATGCAGAAGGGCTGAGTGGAAGACACAAGGGAGGGTGCCGGTCATGATTAGCCTTTGGATTCTAGGCCACACATATATATGGGCCACCCTTCGGATAGGCCTCAGTAAACCTCTCTTGCAGCTGCAGTCACCCTTAGAAAATGACATACTGATGTTCCACGTTCCATGCCGAGTATTTCTGCACCGATGTTTGAACCCTTGAGCGGGCTGTTGTCAGACTTTTGAATTGGGTCCCCATGGTGACAGATTCTTAGCTAGGGTTAGGATTCGGTCCAGTGAAATAGACCCGGCTCAAGCGACTCCAGTTTTGTGATCTCCCTCGAGGGCTGAAACGAGGGCACATGGGAGGGTGCGGGTCAAGTGTATGGTTAGTGTTAGAGAATGGGTTAAGTGTAGGGTGAGTGTTACAGTTAGGGTTATGTTTAGGGTTAGTGTTAGGTCCCAGGAGGCTCCAGGCACTGACACCACAGCAGAGCCTTTGTCTCCCCAAAGGGCTGAGTGGGGGACACAAGGGAGGGTGCTGGTCAGGATTAGTCTTTGGGTTTCAAGGCCAGATGAATGTATGGGCCATCCTTTGGGTAGGCCTCAGGAATCCTGTTGTGCAGATGCAGTCGCGCTTTGGAAATGACATGGTGATGTTACACGCTCCATACCGAGTATTTCTGCACCGATTCTTGAACCCGTCTGCGTGGTATTGTCAGACTTTGGAATTGGGACCCCATGGGAAGAGAGGCTTAGCTGGGTTTAGGATTGGGTCCAGGGAAGTTGCCAGGGCTGAAGCGACACCAGTGTTGTTAACTCCATGGAAGATGAAGTGAGGGAAAATGTGTGGCTGTGAGTCCACTGTAGAGTTAGTGTGCTAGATAGGGTTAGGTGTAGGGTGAGGGTTATGGTTTGGGTCATGGATAGGGTTTGTGTTAGGTCCCAGGAGACTCCAGGCACTGAACCCACAGTAGATCAGTTGTCTCCCTGAAGGGTTGAGTGCACTACACCAAGGAGGGTGCCGGTCAGCATTAGGCTTTGGGTTCCAAGGCCAGAAAAATGTTTTGGCCACCCTACACGTAGGCCTCAGGAATCCTCATGCAGCTGCAGTCGCGCTTTGCAAATGACATGGTGAATTTCCATGTTCCATGCCGAGTATTTCTGCACTGATTGTCGATCCCGTGTGCGTGTTGTTGTCAGACTTGAAATTTATTCCACATGGGGAGAGAGCCTTAGCTAGGGTTAGGGTTCGGTCCTGGGAAGTCACCAGGGCTGAAGCGACTCCAGTTTCATGATCTTCCTAGAGGGCTGATTGAGGGCCATGCGAAGGTTTAGGTGAAGTACAGGGTTAGGGTTAGAGATAGGGTTAAGTGTAGATTGAGGGATATGGTTTGGGTTACGGTTTCGGTTAGTGTTAGGTCCCAGGAGGCTCCAAGCACTGATTCCACAACAGTGTTGTTGTCTCCCTGAGGGGCTGAGTGGTGTCCCCAAGGGAGGGTGTCAGTCAGGCTAAGTCTTTGGGTTCCAATTCCAGACAAATGTATGGGAGACACTTCGGATATGCCTCAGGAATCCTCTCGTGCAGCTGTAGTCATGCTTTGGAAATGACGTGGTGATGTTCTACATTCCGTGTAGAGTATTTCTACAATGATTCTCAAAACCGTGTGTGTGCTGTTGTCAATCTTTGGAATTGGTTACCCACGGGGTTAGCGCCTTAACCATGGTTAGGGTTAGTTCCAGGGAAGTCGGCAGGGCCGAAGCGACTCCAGGTTCGTGATCTCCCTCGCGGGCTGAATTGAGGGCCCAGCGATGATGCGGGTCGTGTGTAGGGTTAGAGTTCAAGATAGGATTAGGTTTCGGTTGAGGGTTCTGGTTAGGATTACGTTTAGGGTTAGGGTTAGAATTAGGTCCCAGGAGGCTCCAGGCGCTGAAAGCACAGCAGTGCAGTTATCTCCCCGCTGGGCTGAGTGTACAAGGGAGGGTGCTAGTCAGGATTAGTCTTTTGGTTCCAAGGCCTGACAACTCTGTGGGCCACTAGTGTAGTAGGCCTCAGGAATCCTATCAGGCAGCTGCAGCCAGGCCTTCGAAAGCACACGGGGACCTTCCAGGTTCTATCCCGAGTGATCCTGCACTGCTTCTGGAGCCCAGGCATGTGGTGTTGTCAGACTTTGGTATTGGTTCCACATGAGGAGAGAGCCTTAGCTAGGGTTAAGGGTCTGTCCCTGGACATTGCTAGGTCCGAGGCGACTCCAGTCTCGTGATGTCCCTCCAGGGATGAAGTGAGAGCCCATGCGACAGTGATGGTCAAGTGGAGGGTTAGTGGTTGAGATAGGATTAGGTTTCAGTTGAGGGTTCTGGTTAGGCTTAGGTTTAGGGTAGTGTTAGGACCCAGGATGCTCCAGGCACTGAACCCACAGCAGTGCAGTTGTCTTCCTGAAGAAATAAGGTGAGGGTACATGGGAGGATGCCGGTCAGGATTAGTCTTGGGCTTCCAAGGCCACACAACTCTTTGGGCCACTGGTCAGTGAGGCCTCTGGAATCCTCTCGGGATGCCGCAGCCAGGTCTTTGAAAGGACATGGTGTTGTTCCAGGTTCTATGCCGAGTGATCCTCCACCGCTTCTGGACCACAGGCACGTGTTGTTTCAGACTTTGGTTTTGGGTCCCCATGGAGAGAGAGCCTTAGCTAGGGTTAGGGTTTGGTCCAGGGACATCGCCATGGCTGAAGCGACTCCAGTCTCGTGATCTCCCTTGAGGGCTAAAGTGAGGGCCCATGCGACGGTGTGGGTCAAGTGTAGGGTTAGGGTTACAGATAGGGTTAGGTGTAGGGTGAGGGTTATGTTTAAGGTTATGTTTAGGGTTAGGGTTAGGTCCCAGGAGTCTCTAGACACTGACCCCACAGAAGAGCAATTGTCTCCCAGAAGGTCTGAGTGGAGTACACAAGGGAAGGTGCTGGTCAGGATTAGGTTTTGGGTTCCAAGGCCAGACAAATATATGGGCCACTCTTCAGTTAGGCCTCAGAAATCCTCTAGTGCAGCTGCCATAGCGCTTTGGAATTGACATTTGATGTTCCACGTTCAATGGCGAGTATTTCTGCACCGATTCTTGATCCCGTGTGCATGCTGTTGTCATACTTTGGAATTGGGTCCCCATGGGAAGAGAGCCTTACCTAGGGTTAGGGTTTGGTCCAGGGACATTGCCAGGGCCAAAGTGACACCAGTGTTGTGAATCCATGGAGGGTGACGTGAGGGCACATTCATGGCTGTGGGTCTGGTTTAGAGTTAGTGTGTTAGATAGGGTCATGGTTAGGGTCAGTGTTATGTCCCAGGAGGCTCCAGGTACTGAACTCACAGCAGAGGAGTTTTCTCCCCGAAGGTTTCAGTGGAGTACACAAGGGAGGGTGCCGGTCAGGATTAGTCTTTGGGTTCCATGGCCAGTCAAATGTATGGGCCACCCTTCTGGTGGGGCTCAGGAATCTCCTAGTACAGCTGTCTCCCCGAAGTTGTCCCCCGAAGGGCTGAGTGGAGTACACAAGGGAGGTTTCCAGTAAGGATTTGTCTTTGGGTACAAAGTCCAGACAAGTGTATGGAAAGCTCTTCGTGTAGTACTCATAAATCCTCTGTTGTAGCTGCAGTCGGGCTTTGGATATGACATGGTGATGTTCCATGTTATGTTGAGTATTTCTGCACCAATTCTGGAACCCATGTGCATGCTGTTGTCAGACTTTGGAATTGGGTCCAAGGGGAGACAGCCTTAGCTAGGGTTAGGGTTCGGTACAGGGACATCGCCAGGGCCGAAGCGATACCATTCTCGTGAATTCCATGGAGGGCTGAAATGTGGGCACATGGGCGGGTGTGGGTCTGGTTTAGAGTTAGTGTGAGAGTTCGTGTTAGGTTTAGGTGTAGCGTTAGGTTTACGGTTCTGTTTATGGTTGAGATTAGTTCCCAGGAGGTTCTAGACCCTGAACCTACAGCAGTGCAGTTGTCTCCCCGAAGGGCTGACTGGAGTGCAGAAGGGAGGGTACCAGTCAGCATTAGTCTTTGCGTTCCATGGCCCCACACCTATATCCGCACTCTTCGGTAGGCCTCAGGAATCCTCCTGTGCATCTGAAGCCCTGCTTTGGAAATGACATGGTGATGTTCCACGCTTCACACAGAATTATTCTGCACCGCTTCTCAACCAATTGTGCCTGCTCTTGTCAGACTGTGGAAATTCGGTCTCCACATGCAGAAAGCCTTAGCTACAGTTAGGGTTTTGGCCAGGGAAATCTCCAGGGCTGAAGTGACACCAGTCCTGTGATCTCCCTGAATCGATGATATGAGGGCACATGCATGGTGTGAGTCAGGTGTAGGGTGAGTGTTAAAGATGAGGTGAGGTTTAGGTTCACGTGTATACTGTGGGTCACTGTCAAGATTAGGGCTTGGTCACAGGAGGCTCCTGGCACTATACCCCCAGTAGAGCCGTTATCATCCCATAGGGCTGAGTAGAGGGGTCTAAGGAGGGTCCCAGTCAGGCTGAGTTTTGGGTTCCAGTGCCACTCCTCGGTTAGACCTCAAGAAGTCCCCTGTGGAACTCCTTCTGGTCTTTGGAAACGACATGGTGATGTTCCAGGTTCCATGCCGTGTAATCCTCCTCCGCTTCTGGGCCTCATATCCGTCATGTCCTCAGACTTAGGAATTGGGTCCCCATTAGGAGAAAGCTTTTGCCAAGGTTAAGGTTTGTTCCATGGATGTTGCCAGGGCCGAAGCGACACCAGTGCCGTGATCATCCTGAAGGGCTGAATGAGGGTCCATGTGCGGGTGCGGGTCATGTGTAGGGTTAGGTTTAGAGTTGGGGTGAGGTTTAGTTTGAGCGGTATGTGAGTGTCACAGTTAAGGTTAGGCTTAGGTCCCAGGAAGCTCCAAGCGCTGAACCTCCGCAGTGTAGTGGTCTCCCCAGAGGATTGTGTGTGGGCCTCATCGGAACGGGCTGTTCAGGCTTAGTCTTTGTGTTCCAGGGCCAGCCTCGTGTGTGTGCCATCTTCAGTTGGGCCTCATCAACCCCCTTGTGCTGCTCCATGCGGGCATTGGAAATGTCATGATGATGTTCGATGTTCCATGTCGAGTAATTCTGTACCGCTTTGGGACATTTGTTTGTGGTGTTCTCAGAGATAGGAATTGGGTCCCCATCTAGAAACATCCTTAACTAGGGTTAATGTTCTGACCAGGGACTTCACCAGTGTGGATGTGACACCATTCCTGTGTGTCGTGTGCGTTTGGGTTAGGGTTTGGTATTAGGGGTTAGGGTTATGGTTAGGGTTGGTGTTAGGTGTTAGTGTTAGGTGTTAGAGTTAGGTTTATGCATTAGGGTTATGTTTAGGGTTATGGTTAGTGTTTAGTGTTATGGTTAAGGGTTAGGGTTTGGAGTTAGAGTTAGGTTTAGGCATTAGGTTTGGCCTGGGGTTAGCCGTAGGTTTAGGGTTATGGTTTGGGTTTGAGAGTTAGGGTAATGGTTAGATGGTGGGGTTAGGGTTAGTTGATAGCATTAGTGTTAGTTTTTGCATTAGGCTTAGGGATAAGGTGAGGTCTAGGTCTAGGACTTGGGTTCGGGTTATGGGTGTGGGGATTGGATTAAGGGTTAGCATTGGATTAAGGGTTAGCACTGGGTTTGAGTTTTATTTTTAGGGTTAGGGTTAGTTTTAAGTTTTATAATTTAGGGTTAGCAGGTTCAGATAGAGCATAGGGTTAGGGTTTTAGTGTTAGATTTATAAGGTTAGGGTTAGAGGTTTTTGGTCAAGGTTAGGGTTAATTTGGGTTATGTTTACTTTGTTGGTTCATTAGGGTTAGTGTTTGGTTTAGGCGTAGGGATAGGGGCAGGGTTTAGTATTAGGGTTATTGTTAGGGTTAGCTCTTTGGTTTAGGTTTGGGGATTTGGGTTAGTGTTAGGGTTAGGGCTAGGACATAAAGTAGGTCATGCTTGCACACGCACTTGGAGCGGGGAGATGTTCATGGGTGGACACAGCCCTCCCCTCTGGGTGGGATTGTGTTCTTTTTTTTCGTCCCTGTCTGTCTGCACTGGAGGTTGTTTTTTGCCTCGCCCCATTCGAGCTTGGCTCTGGACTGTTTCACACGGTTACCTTGCCCTCTCTCGGTATGATAGGATTTCACCTACTGCCTCATCCGTTTTTGGTGCATGGGGTGTCTAGTTTTAAGCTCTAAATCATTTATTTCTTGTGATTTTAATAATTTTCTTTCTTCTGCTCTTTGGTAGTTTTGTTGTCCTTTGTCTCGCTTTTATACTTATAAGTTTATGGAGTTTGCTTCAGTGTTTTGTTTTTGTTTTTCCTGAGGCAGACTTGTATTGCTATAAACTTCCCTGTTAGAAGCAGTTTTCCTGCTTACAGAAGTTTGGATTGTTGTGTTTTCATTTTCATTTGTTTCCATGTTATTTTGGATTTTCTCTTTGATTTCTTGGTTGAGCCATTGATTTTTTAGTAGCATGTTATTTAACTTCCATGATTTTGTGCCTTTTCCAGATTTTTTTTTCTTGTTGTAGACTTCTAGTTTCATATCATTTTGGTCTGAAGAGACACATGGTATGGCGTCGATCGGTTTGATTTTGTTTTGGCTTGTTTTATGACCTAATATTTTATCGAGTGTGGGGAATGTTCTATTTGCACGTGAAAAGAATGTGTATTGTGCTGTTTTAGGATGGAATGTCTAAAATATATCGGGTAAGTCCATCTGGTCTACTCTATCATTCAAAGTCTCTACTTCCTTGTTGATTTTCTGATGGAAATATCTCTCCGTTGATGTCATTGGGGTGTTAAAGTGTGCTACTATTATTGGATGACTATCAATTCTTTAGTTTTGGACTGTTTTGTGTATTTGCATGCTCTCAGGTTGAGTGCATATATGTTTACAATTGTTCTTTTTGTTGGATTGTATCTTTTATTATTATAGTGTCCTTTTTTGTCTCTTGTTACAGTTTTCTTTTCAAATCTATTTTGTCTGATAAAGGTATTGCTACTGCAGATTTCTTTTGATGGACTGCAAGATCACGACTTTCGTCAAAGTTGGACGCTTAACCAACTAAGCCACCCAAGCGCCCCAGGAATGATAGTTTATTGGAAAAGAAGGAGAAATTAAAGATAGGGTAAAGGATGTCTATTTTTAATAGACACATTTGTTGTATGAGTTTTAGGCATACATTTTAGTCATTCCATATGTCTATAAATTATATTGTACTTAAGCACAAGTGTAGCTATCCTGTGAAAGCATGCAACAGTATTATTACAGGATTGACTCCATTACATTGGCTGTCCCTTGTATCCCTGGGACTCATTCATTCCATAGCTGACGCTGGTATCTCTCTCAAAGTTGTTAATTCTTTATCTAACCTAAGATTTTGGTGGTAAACACAATTATCTCTTGCTCAGCAAGTGTAAATTGGCGGTCTATTTTTACGTGAACATTGCTTAAAACATTACAAATGATGTCATTGCGTTAATAAATTCGGTTTCATCCTTCACTCACAAGAAAGGAGAAGGAAAAGATTTCTTTGTGTCCCAGGCCCTGTCATTAAAACCTTTCCCAATGTGGACAACAGGTGTAGTTGCACAGAGCACCTTCAGTGTCTCAGCTGAGCTACCAGGGCCTTCCACATTCCAAGAATGCCTATGATGGCCAGCAGAGAGAGCTGGAGCACCACAGACCCGGAGGGGCGGGTTCCTCTGCCTAGGCAGTGATGGCCAGCAGAGGGCCCACCATCGGCTTTTCTGACCCAGGGCACTTCTGAGCAGGAAGGGCTTCTATTGCTCCCAGAGGACTCAGGGCCTCTGCCGCTGCCTCAGTATAGAGAGCAGAGCTGCATTTCCAGCAGGTTCTGCCGCCTGCCCCAGGGGAGACCTTGGGAGCTTTGCAGCAACTTGGCATCTCCTGAGTTGCCAGAGAGAAGCTGCCTTGTTGTACTGAGTGCTGAGGAATGGGCGCTGGGTGGCTTCCCTGGGCAAACTGGTTGCTGAGCTGCACAGGCCCTTGCATTTTCTGGGCCATTCCCATGTTTCATCCCTCCCCTTCCTGGACAGTATTTGAACAAGACGTATTTTACTAAAGGTCTCGTGGATTGCAGGGTCCCACGACATCACCTCATCGATGCAGTCGATGGTTTGTTCCAGATTCAGGCTTGTTTCTGGGAAGAAACCCTGACAGAAATTCAGAAGAACGGGAGCTGCATTCCGTTAGGACATGAATACATGAAATGCTCGTCTTGGAAACTCCTAGAAGAATGAGCTGGGACCCACTTTCCGAGTCCTGCTGGAACCAGAGACCGAGGTAAGGGCACAAACTGTCCCCCACATCATACATGCTTTTTAAAAAATTTCATGGTTATTTTTCCAACCTAGTGAAGTGATTGAAAACTATAGAAAACCTGGTAGGTACCTGTCATTAACGTACGTTATCTTGAATTTAAATTGCAGTGAGTAAAGATACAGTGTAGTATTAGTTTCAGGTGTCCAATATAGAGCAACCCTTCCACACGTCACCCGGTGCTCATCCCAGGTGCACTTCTTAATCCCCAGCAGCTGTTTCACCCATTCCTCACCTTGCTCTGGAAACCCTCAGTTTGTTTCCTAGTTAAGAGTCTGTTTGTCACTGTCTCCTTCCCCCCCCCCCCGCTTTGTTTTGTTTTATTTCTATGTGTTAGTGAAATCATCTGGTATTTGTCTTTGTCTGAAAGGCTTATTTCACCCAAGATAACATTCTCTTGCTCCATCCAGCTCATGGCAAATGACAAGATTTCATGTTTTTACAGCTAAATAATATTACATTCCATATACCACATCTCAATTTATTCATCAGTTGATGGATGCTTGGATAGTTTCTGTAATTTGGCTGTTGTAGAAAATGCTGCTGTAATCATCACGGTGCATGTATCCCTTTGAAGATTTTGTATTTTGTGGAAATGCCTTGTAGTGAAATTGCTGGATTGTAAGGTACTTCTATTTCCAGTTTTGTTTTTTTTTTTTTTTGAGAAATCTCCATAATGTTTTCCAGACTGGCTGCAGCAGTTTGCATTCCTACCCACAGTGCAAGAGGGTTATTCTTTCCCCACATTCTTGGCAACACCTGCTGTTTCATCCTTCATTGATTTTAGTCATTGTGACATATGTGATGTGTTCTCTCATTGTACTTTTGAATTGTATTTCCCTGAAGATTAGTATTGTTGAGCATTTTTTCATGTGTCTCTTGGCCAGGTATATGTCTTCCTTCAGGAAATGTCCATTCGTGTCTGCCCATTTTTAATCAGATGTCTCCTTTTTTGGGTGCTATATAACGGTATATATTTTGGGCACTAACCCTTTATCCGATGTCGTTTTCAAATACCATTCTGTTGATGTTTTAGTTTTGTTGATTATTTCCTTGGTGACTGAAGGTTTTACTTTTTATGAAGTCTCATTATTTTTGCTTGTGTTTCCCTTACCTCTAGAGATATATCTACAAAGACGTTTGTGCAGGCAATGTCAAATAAGATACTATTCGTGTTATCCTCTGGGATTTTTATGGTTTCAGGTTTCACATATAGGTCTTTATCCATGTTGGATTTATTTTTGTGTATGTTGTAAGAAAGTGGTCCGTTGTTTTTGTTTTGTTTTGCAGGTTGCTGTCCAGTTTTTCCAAAACCATATGTTGAGGAGCCTTTTTTTAAGTTTATTTATTTATTTGTGAGAGAGAGAGAGAGAGAGAGAGAGAGAGAGCATGCAGAAGAGGGGCAGAGAGAAATGGAGAGAGAGAATCCCACGCATGCTCTGCACTGCCCTGAGATCATAACCTGAGCTGAATTCACAATCACACACTTTGTTGACTGAGCCACCCATGTGTGCCAAGATTATCTTTTTTCCCATTGGATATTCTTTCCTGCTTTGTTGAGAATTAATTGACCATATAGGTGTGAGTTCATTTCTGGGTTTCTATTCTATTGATGTCTGCCTCTGTGTTGTTGTGTTGTTGTTGTTGTTGTTGTTGTTGTTGTTGTTTTGCCATTACGATACTGTCTGATCAGTACAGCTTTGTAGTATAGCCTAAAGTCTGGAATTGTGATGTCTCCAGCTTTGCTTCTTCAATTTTGTTTTGGCTGTTTGGGGACTTTTGTTATTCTATACAAATTTTGAGATTATTTGTTCTTGTTCTGTGACAAATGTTTTTGTTAGTGTGATAGGGATTTCATTATATGTGTAGACTGTCTTGAGGAGTGTAGACATTTTAACAGTATTTCGTGCTTCCCATCCGTGAACATGAAATGTATGTCCATTTCTTTGTGTCCTCTTCCATTTCTTTCATCAGTGTTTCATAGCCTTTAGAGTACAGGTCTTTCACCTCTTTGGTTAGGTTTATTCCTGGTTTTTTGTGGTATTTGTGAGCCTGTCAATGGGATTGATCCCTTACTTTCTCTCTGTGTTAATTCATGATTTGTGTTAGAAATGCAATACATCTATGTAGCTTGATTTCTGTATATTGTGACTTGTCGAATTCATATATATCAATTCTAGCGATTTTTAAGGGAGTCTTTCATGTTTTTTTATAGAACACATCATGTCAGTTCCAAATAGCGGAAGTGCTACTTCTTCCTTGCTAATTTGGATGCCTCTTATTTCTTTTTGTTGTCTGAGTGCTGTGGTTAGGGTTTCCCATACTATGTGGGATAACAGTGGTGAGAGGGGTCATTCCTCTCTTGTCCCTGACCTTGGAGGAAAAACTTTCAATTTTTCCCCATTGAGGATGAGATGAGCTGTGGGTTTTTCATAGGTGACCTTTATTATGTGCAGGTAGGTTGAGTCTCAATGTACTTTGCTGAGGGGTTTTATCATGAATGGATGTGACATTTTGTCAAATAGTTTTCCTGCATCTGTTGAAAGCATCATATTGTTCTTATCCTTCCTTCTATTATTGTGGTGCATCATGTTGATTGATCTGTGAATGTGGAACCATGCTTGCAGCCCAGGAATATATCTCACTTTATTATGGTAAATGATTCTATTAATGTATTGTTGACTTTAATTTGAAGGTATTTTAATAAGAATTTCGGCATACATAGTCATCAGGCTATTGGTCTGCAGTTTTATTTAAAAAAATTTTTTTATGAAATTTATTGACAAATTGGTTTCCATACAACACCCAGTGCTCATCCCAAAAGGTGCCCTCCTCAATACCCATCACCCACCCTCTCCTCCCTCCCACCCCCCATCAACCCTCAGTTTGTTCTCAGTTTTTAACAGTCTCTTATGCTTTGGCTCTCTCCCATTCTAACCTCTTTTTTTTTCCTTCCCCTCCCCCATGGGTTCCTGTTAAGTTTCTCAGGATCCACATAAGAGTGAAACCATATGGTATCTGTCTTTCTCTGTATGGCTTATTTCACTTAGCACCACACTCTCCAGTTCCATCCACGTTGCTACAAAAGGCCATATTTCATTTTTTCTCATTGCCACATAGTACTCCATTGTGTATATAAACCACAATTTCTTTATCCATTCATCAGTTGATGGACATTTAAGCTTTTTCCATAATTTGGCTATTGTTGAGAGTGCTGCTATGAACATTGGGGTACAAGTGCCCCTATGCATCAGTACTCCTGTATCCCTTGGATAAATTCCTAGCAGTGCTATTGCTGGGTCATAGGGTAGGTCTATTTTTAATTTTCTGAGGAACCTCCACACTGCTTTCCAGAGCGGCTGCACCAGTTTGCATTCCCACCAACAGTGCAAGAGGGTTCCCGTTTCTCCACATCCTCGCCAGCATCTATAGTCTCCTGATTTGTTCATTTTGGCCACTCTGACTGGCGTGAGGTGATACCTGAGTGTGGTTTTGATTTGTATTTCCCTGATAAGGAGCGACGCTGAACATCTTTTCATGTGCCTGTTGGCCATCCGGATGTCTTCTTTAGAGAAGTGTCTATTCATGTTTTCTGCCCATTTCTTCACTGGGTTATTTGTTTTTCAGGTGTGGAGTTTGGTGAGCTCTTTATAGATTTTGGATACTAGCCCTTTGTCCGATATGTCATTTGCGAATATCTTTTCCCATTCCATTGGTTGCCTTTTAGTTTTGTTGGTTGTTTCCTTTGCTGTGCAGAAGCTTTTTATCTTCATAAGGTCCCAGTAACTCACTTTTGCTTTTAATTCCCTTGCCTTTGGGGATGTGTCGAGTAAGAGATTGCTACGGCTGAGGTCAGAGAGGTCTTTTCCTGCTTTCTCCTCTAAGGTTTTGATGGTTTCCTGTCTCACATTTAGGTCCTTTATCCATTTTGAGTTTATTTTTGTGAATGGTGTGAGAAAGTGGTCAAGTTTCAACCTTCTGCATGTTGCTGTCCAGTTCTCCCAGCACCATTTGTTAAAGAGGCTGTCTTTTTTCCATTGGATGTTCTTTCCTGCTTTGTCAAAGATGAGTTGGCCATACGTTTGTGGGTCTAGTTCTGGGGTTTCTATTCTATTCCATTGGTCTATGTGTCTGTTTTTGTGCCAATACCATGCTGTCTTGATGATGACAGCTTTGTAGTAGAGGCTAAAGTCTGGGATTGTGATGCCTCCTGCTTTGGTCTTCTTCTTCAAAATTCCTTTGGATATTCGGGGACTTTTGTGGTTCCATATGAATTTTAGGATTGCTTGTTCTAATTTCGAGAAGAATGCTGGTGCAATTTTGATTGGGATTGCATTGAATGTGTAGATAGCTTTGGGTAGTATTGATATTTTGACAATATTTATTTTTCCAATCCATGAGCAGGGAATGTCTTTCCATTTCTTTAAATCTTCTTCAATTTCCTTCATAAGCTTTCTATAGTTTTCAGCATACAGATCCTTTACATCTTTGGTTAGATTTATTCCTAGGTATTTTATGCTTCTTGGTGCAATTGTGAATGGGATCAGTTTCTTTATTTGTCTTTCTGTTGCTTCATTGTTAGTGTATAAGAATGCAACTGATTTCTGTACATTGATTTTGTATCCTGCAACTTTGCTGAATTCCTGTATCAGTTCTAGCAGACTTTTGGTGGAGTCTATCGGATTTTCCATGTATAATATCATGTCATCTGCAAAAAGCGAAAGCTTGACTTCATCTTTGCCAATTTTGATGCCTTTGATTTCCTTTTGTTGTCTGATTGCTGATGCTAGAACTTCCAGCACTATGTTAAACAGCAGCGGTGAGAGTGGGCATCCTTGTCGTGTTCCTGATCTCAGGGAAAAAGCTCTCAGTTTTTCCCCGTTGAGGATGATGTTAGCTGTGGGCTTTTCATAAATGGCTTTTATGATCTTTAAGTATGTTCCTTCTATCCCGACTTTCTCAAGGGTTTTTATTAAGAAAGGGTGCTGGATTTTGTCGAAGGCCTTTTCTGCATCGATTGACAGGATCATATGGTTCTTCTCTTTTTTTTTTGTTAATGTGATGTATCACGTTGATTGATTTGCGAATGTTGAACCAGCCCTGCATCCCAGGAATGAATCCCACTTGATCATGGTGAATAATTCTTTTTATATGCCGTTGAATTCGATTTGCTAGTATCTTATTGAGAATTTTTGCATCCATATTCATCAGGGATATTGGCCTGTAGTTCTCTTTTTTTACTGGGTCTCTGTCTGGTTTAGGAATCAAAGTAATACTGGCTTCATAGAATGAGTCTGGAAGTTTTCCTTCCCTTTCTATTTCTTGGAATAGCTTGAGAAGGATAGGTATTATCTCTGCTTTAAACGTCTGGTAGAACTCCCCTGGGAAGCCATCTGGTCCTGGACTCTTATTTGTTGGGAGATTTTTGATAACCGATTCAATTTCTTCGCTGGTTATGGGTCTGTTCAAGCTTTCTATTTCCTCCTGATTGAGTTTTGGAAGAGTGTGGGTGTTCAGGAATTTGTCCATTTCTTCCAGGTTGTCCAATTTGTTGGCATATAATTTTTCATAGTATTCCCTGATAATTGTTTGTATCTCTGAGGGATTGGTTGTAATAATTCCATTTTCATTCATGATTTTATCTATTTGGGTCATCTCCCTTTTCTTTTTGAGAAGCCTGGCTAGAGGTTTGTCAATTTTGTTTATTTTTTCAAAAAACCAACTCTTGGTTTCGTTGATCTGCTCTACAGTTTTTTTAGATTCTATATTGTTTATTTCTGCTCTGATCTTTATTATTTCTCTTCTTCTGCTGGGTTTAGGCTGCCTTTGCTGTTCTGCTTCTAGTTCCTTTAGGTGTGCTGTTAGATTTTGTATTTGGGATTTTTCTTGTTTCTTGAGATAGGCCTGGATTGCAATGTATTTTCCTCTCAGGACTGCCTTTGCTGCGTCCCAAAGCGTTTGGATTGTTGTATTTTCATTTTCGTTTGTTTCCATATATTTTTTAATTTCTTCTCTAATTGCCTGGTTGACCCACTCATTCGTTAGTAGGGTGTTCTTTAACCTCCATGCTTTTGGAGGTTTTCCAGACTTTTTTCTGTGGTTGATTTCAAGCTTCATAGCATTGTGGTCTGAAAGTAAGCATGGTATAATTTCAATTCTTGTAAACTTATGAAGGGCTGTTTTGTGACCCAGTATATGATCTATCTTGGAGAATGTTCCATGTGCACTCGAGAAGAAAGTATATTCTGTTGCTTTGGGATGCAGAGTTCTAAATATATCTGTCAAGTCCATCTGATCCAATGTCTCATTCAGGGCCCTTGTTTCTTTATTGACCATGTGTCTAGATGATCTATCCATTTCTGTAAGTGGGGTGTTAAAGTCCCCTGCAATTACCACATTCTTATCAATAAGGTTGCTTATGTTTATGAGTAATTGTTTTATATATTTGGGGGCTCCGGTATTCGGCGCATAGACATTTATAATTGTTAGCTCTTCCTGATGGATAGACCCTGTAACTATTATATAATGTCCTTCTTTATCTCTTGTTACAGCCTTTAATTTAAAGTCTAGTTTGTCTGATATAAGTATGGCTACTCCAGCTTTCTTTTGGCTTCCAGTCACATGATAAATAGTTCTCCATCCCCTCACTCTCAATCTAAAGGTGTCCTCAGGTCTAAAATGAGTCTCTTGTAGACAGCAAATAGATGGGTCTTGTTTTTTTTATCCATTCTGATACCCTATGTCTTTTGGTTGGCGCATTTAATCCATTTACATTCAGTGTTATTATAGAAAGATACGGGTTTAGAGTCATTGTGATGTCTGTATGTTTTATGCTTGTAGTGATGTCTCTGGTACTTTGTCTCACAGGGTCCCCCTTAGGATCTCTTGTAGGGCTGGTTTAGTGGTGACAAATTCCTTCAGTTTTTGTTTGTTTGGGAAGACCTTTATCTCTCCTTCTATTCTAAATGACAGACTTGCTGGATAAAGGATTCTTGGCTGCATATTTTTTCTGTCTAGCACCCTGAAAATCTCGTGCCAATTCTTTCTGGCCTGCCAAGTTTCAAAAGAGAGATCAGTCACGAGTCTTATAGGTCTCCCTTTATATGTGAGGGCACGTTTACCCCTTGCTGCTTTCAGAATTTTCTCTTTATCCTTGTATTTTGCCAGTTTCACTATGATATGTCGTGCAGAAGATCGATTCAAGTTACGTCTGAAGGGAGTTCTCTGTGCCTCTTGGATTTCAATGCCTTTTTCCTTCCCCAGTTCAGGGAAGTTCTCAGCTATTATTTCTTCAAGTACCCCTTCAGCACCTTTCCCTCTCTCTTCCTCCTCTGGGATACCAATTATGCGTATATTATTTCTTTTTAGTGTATCACTTAGTTCTCTAATTTTCCCCTCATACTCCTGGATTTTTTTATCTCTCTTTTTCTCAGCTTCCTCTTTTTCCATAACTTTATCTTCTAGTTCACCTATTCTCTCCTCTGCCTCTTCAAGCCGAGCTGTGGTGGTTTCCATTTTGTTATGCATTTCGTTTAAAGCGTTTTTCAGCTCCTCGTGACTGTTCCTTAGTCCCTTGATCTCTGTAGCAAGAGATTCTCTGCTGTCCTGTATACTGTTTTCAAGCCCAGCGATTAATTTTATGACTATTATTCTAAATTCACTTTCTGTTATATTATTTAAATCCTTTTTGATCAGCTCATTAGCTGTTGTTATTTCCTGGAGATTCTTCTGAGGGGAATTCTTCCGCTTGGTCATTTTGGATAGTCCCTGGAGTGGTGAGGACCTGCAGGGCACTTCCCCTGTGCTGTGGTGTATAACTGGAGTTGGTGGGCGGGGCCGCAGTCAGACCTGATGTCTGCCCCCAGCCCACCGCTGGGGCCACAGTCAGACTGGTGTGTGCCTTCTCTTCCCCTCTCCTAGGGGCGGGATTCACTGTGGGGTGGTGTGGCTCGTCTGGGCTACTTGCACCCTGCCAGGCTTGTGATGCTGGGGATCTGGCGTATTAGCTGGGGTGGGTAGGCAAGGTGCTCGGGGGCAGGAGGGGCAGGCTTAGATCGCTTCTCCTTAGGTGATCCACTTCAGGAGGGGCCCTGTGGCAGCGGGAGGGAGTCAGATCCGCTGCCGGAGGTTTGGCTCCGCAGAAGCGCAGAGTTGGGTGTTTGCGCGGAGCAAGCAAGTTCCCTGGCAGGAACTGGTTCCCTTTGGGATTTTGGCTGGGGGATGGGCGGGGGAGATGGCGCTGGTGAGCGCCTTTGTTCCCCACCAAACTGAGCTCTGTTGTCAGGGGGCTCAGCAGCTCTCCCTCCCTTTGTCCTCCAGCCTTCCCGCTTTCCGAGCAGGGCTGTTAACTTATGACCTCCCAGACGCTAAGTCGCGCTTGTTGTGGGAACACAGTCCGTCAGGCCCCTCCGCTTTTGCAAGCCAGACTCGGGGGCTCTGCTTGGCCGGCGAGCCGCCCCGGCTCCCTCCCGCCAGTCCGTGGAGCGTGCACCGCCTCGCCGCCCTTCCTACCCTCTTCCGTGGGCCTCTCGTCTGCTTTTGGCTCCGGCGACTCCGTTCTGCTAATCCTCTGGCGGTTTTCTGGGTTATTTAGGCAGGTGTAGATGGAATCTAAGTGATCAGCAGGACGTGCGGTGAGCCCAGCGTCCTCCTAAGCCGCCATCTTGCCTTGAAAGTCTCTTTAATGAGGTATACTTACATATAACAAAGCCGCAAGTTAAAGGGTATAATTTGATGAGATTGAGGGTACAGGACCATGGGTACAGCACCATGAAATCATATGGTTTCTCCGTAAACCTTCCATCACGATCCCTTTGTGTCTAATGCTAATGTTGCTTTTGAAGTAAGGACTACTTTTTTTTTTCCATGTTTTCACATATTGCCCAGGTGTCTGAAAGCCGGCATTGGGGTATCTTCTTTTCCGATAGTCTATATTCCCATAAGTTTTGCAGTCGGTCTACCTTTGGACTTTTGCTTCTATTGTATCTCTCTGTATGTTCACATACTTTCATTGCACTACTTTAATGATGAGGTCTTCATCATCACTTTAATTTTCACTAAATGGTATGAGCTGCAGTTCCACTTATGACAGAATGCACAGGCTTCCTGTGATATGTATTCAAGAGCAAGGCAGATATCCTGAGCACTTGAGCTGAGAATGTCACTCTGTCTTTTTGCCAACCCTCTTCCCTTCCCTGCGAGACAAGAATCTCCTTTTGTTCACACAGAAATGTGGGTGAAGTCAGTAGAAAACATTGCCTTCTCTCCTCTTCCCTTTATCTCTCAAAATCCTTGCCACTATCTTCTGCCTTTCCCTTTCTCTGACTCAATCTCCTAGGCCCACTGTTCCACTCCAGCCATGATCAGGGTGTCCTCCAGCTGCTGGCCTCTGCCCTGTCCATCCCTCAGTGAGAAATCTGGAGTAGGATTATGCATTTCACAGGACTGATCAAGAAATATGTGATCCTCAGAGCCCTCCTGCACGAGGTTGCTGTCCGTGAGACATAGCATCCTGAGGGAGGATCTGACTCCATGTGTGGCCTCCTCACTCATCTCCCACAGTCACTGCTGGTCCCTGATCCTTACCCACCATTAGAAATCAGCCATATGCTAGGGCCAGGTACCTGTCTATCTGACCCCAAGTACCAGGAGTCAGTGAATATTTCTAAAATAAATGAGCACAGGCACCCCATGCATCTAGATATAGCAAGTTACCATCACCCCATAAAACTCTCTCGGGCTCCTCTGCAAAAAGGGCGATCTTGCTACTATCCTCCATCACTGCAATTTCTGCTAGTTTGTTACCTGTGTGTATAGGAACCGCACTGTGTGCATTCGATGGGGGGTGAGAGTAGGTCCTCCTAGAAGCAAACACTGAAACAGAGACAGAACAGTGAAAGTACTATTAAGGAATACTAAGAAAAACAAAGTGGAGAGCACAGGGTGGGCAGAGAAAGCATGCAGGCAGATCTGACACATTTTTAAGATATATAATCACCATACTCTGTCACCTCACACAGTCCTCTTCAAATTTCAAAATAGTTGTCGTATAAGGCAGTGAGATTTACGAGATTTGGGGTTATTTCCCTATGGTCTTATGTTTTCCTACATGCATTCCCTCTTCAGTACTTAATCTGTGGCCTCAGATGAACACTTTAGTGTGTGGATGCATCTGCGAGTCTATATGTAATGGAATATGATTGTCTTCATATCTCAGATGTAGAACTCTGATATACACATTCTCATAATTATCTTTTTCTTTCTTTGTCTGGTAGGGCCTGAATCTTAATAGAATAAGTGTGTCATTGTCTTCTTCTTTAAAGTGGTGATCCCCAATCCCTGGGCAGAGGCGTTAACCGTCTTAGTTTAATGAACTTCTGTGACCATCTTTTTTTGATGATCATTTGTGTGGAGATATCTTAATTGAAACTGTGAGAAGGGTAAGTGGACATTTCCCAGATATTTTGCAGATGCATTCTGTATTCAATGTCTTCTTTTCATTATGTCCTTAGAAACAAATATTACCCCTCTTTCACAAATAACACAGCTCAGGCTCTGTGTAGGTCCCACTGAGAATTGGTATTCTGGCTGAGACAGCAGGAACACAGGGAAACCCTCGGGTATTGTGAGAGAAGTTTAAGGAGATAGATGCACAGCTGTAGTCAGGGTGATGTCAGGGGTCCAGCAGGGGTGGCATCTGGGCATCCCTGAATGCAGGTTGACCCAGGCTGAAGGCCAATGCAGGCACTGAGCTGATCTAGATCCTGTCTTCACTTTTAGTCTCACTGAAGGATATAAACTTAGGCAGACAAGCATTTCCTTAAGACCAAGTTAAATTTCCTATATAGCCAGGGCATTTTTTCACCCATAAATATCCAGAACCTTCAGCAGGGAGACAATAAACTTTTTAGATGATCACCTAGGTGCACTTTGACAAATATGACATTTTGGAGAGGAATCTTGCATTGTGCACTGAGAGTGATCCCACATAGCAGCTCCGAGTGGAACTCATGCTCCCTGCTCAGGCTGTGGTCAGGAATGGCCTGCAACTGCATCTCACTGAACCCAGGACCCTCCCCTCTGCACTTCCTCAAACTCTGCTTACTGTCCTCAAATTCCTCAAATTTCTATTCCTGTGTGATTCAAGTTTCCCCCACTCCTTCACTGGTGCTTCCATTATGGTCACCACAAGGTCTGTGTCATATAATGCATGTGCCCCATTTCCCACAGGACACCAAATGCACCTACACTTAGGAGTGCATCTCATCCTTCACAGAACTCAAAACACTGTGTCTGTAAAATATGCACCAGTACGCTCGATACATCTATCTTTGTGTAAAAATCCTCTTTCTTTTTGAGAGAAACCTAAAGCTGACCTCATTACAGGGAAATGATACAGTCTATTGAACATATGTCCTGAGAAACTTGAGATATGTTACAAAGTCCTCAGGCAGTTTTGCAGTTGAATTCCAAGCCCTAACAACCATCTCTACATTTTTCCCACAAAGTATTTCACGAAGTAGATGAATATGCTTTACAAATCCCTAGTCCACTTCAGGTTATCTACCCAAAAGAGGAGGTGGGGGGGGTGGTTCATAGCCCATGACTGGTGATGAAGGACTGTCCATGGGATTAGGGTTAGGGTTAGGGGTTAGGGTTAGTGGTTAGGCGTTAGGGTTAGGGTTAGGGTTAGATGGTTAGAGTTAAGAGGGTAGGATTATGGTGAAGGTTAGGTTTAGGGTTTAGGGACTAGGGTTGGGGTGATGGTTAGGGTTAGGGTAGGGCTTAGGTGTTAGGGTTAGTGTCAGTATTAGCTTCAGGGTTAGGGTCACAGGGTAGTGTCAGAGTCAGGGGATAGGTGTTAGGATTTAAGGTTTATTGTTTGGAGTTCAGGGTTTGGGGTAGGGGTTAAGTTTTCGGGGTTTGGTGTTAATGGTTAGGATTTAGGCTTAGGTCAGGGTCAGTGTTTGGTTTAGGGGTAGTGTTTTGGATTTATGGTTTAGGGATTAGGGTTAGAGTTTAGTGTTCAGGTTTATGGTTTAAGTTTATGGCTACAGTTAGGATTTGGGTTAGGATTTGGGGTTTAGGGTTCAGGGTTACAGTGTCATGGTTGGGATAGGGATAGGATATAGGGTAGGATTAAGGTTAGGGTTTGTGTTAGGGTTAGGGTTAGTAGTTAGGATTAGGTCCTAGGACATTGCAGCGGCTGAACCCACAGCATTGCATTTGTTTCCCCGAAGGGCTTATTTAAGGTTCCAAGGTCGGGTGCCTGTCAGGATTAGTCTTTTGGTTCCAACCCAGACAACTGTTTGGGAGAGTGGTCTGGTAGGCCTCAGGAATCCTCTTGGACAGCTGCAGCCAGGTTTTGGAAATGACATCATGATGTTCCAGGTACTATGCTGAGTGATCCTGCACCGCTTCTGGACCACAGGTGTGTGGTTTTGTCAGACTTTGCTATTGGGTCCCCATGGGTAGAGAGCCTTAACTAGGGTTATGGTTTGTTACAGGATGTTACCAGGGCTGAAGTGACTCCAGTTTCGTGATCTCTCTCCAGGGCTGAATTGAGAACCCCTGCGACGGTCCATGTCAACTCTAGGGTTAGGGTTTAGATAGTGTTAGGATTCTCTTGAGGGTTCTGGTTAGGTTTAGGGATAGGTTTAAAGTTATGTTCCAGGAGACACCAGGCACTGAATCCAGAGCAGTGTATTTGCGTCCCCGAAAGTCTAATTTGAAGGCACAATGGAGGGTGCTGATTAGGATTAGTCTTTGATTTCCAAGGCTAGACAACTGTATGGGCCACTAGGCGGGTAGCCCTCTGGAAATCTCTCTGGAGTTTCAGCCGGTCCTTCAAAAGGACATAGTATATTACTGGTTCTATGCAGAGTGATGCTGTACCGCTTGTGTTCCCCAGGCGTGTGGTGTTGTCATACATTGTTATTGGGTCCAATGACAAGAGAGCCTTATCTAGGGTTAGGGTTCAGTCCAGTGATGTTGCCAGCTCCAAGCGAAACCAGTCTCTTCATCTCCCTCGAGGTCTGAAGTGAGGGCTAATAGGACGATGCGGAGCAACTGTAGGGTTTGGGTTCGAGTTAGGTTTCGGTTTCAGTTGAGGTTTCTGATTAGGGTTAGGAGTAGGGTTCGGGGTTTGTTCCCAGGAGGTTCAAGGAGTTGAACCCATAGCAGTGCACTTGTCTCTCCAAAGGGCTGAGTTGAGGGCACAAGGAGGGTGCCGGTCAGGATTTGTCTTTGGGTTCCAAGGCCAGACAACTCTATAGGCCACTGGTCGATTAGGCCTCACGAATACTTTTGAGCACCTGAAGCCCAGCCTTGGAAATGACATGGTGATGTTCCAGGTTCTATGTGGAGTGATCCTGCACAGCTTCTGTACCCCAGGCACGTGGTGTTGTCAGATTTTAGTATTGGATCCCCATGGGGAGAGAGCCTTAGCTAGGGTTAGGGTTTGGTCCAGGGACGTCACCAGGGCTAAAGCAACTCCCGTCTCATGACCTCCCTTGAGGGCTGAAGTGAGGGCCTGTGTGATGGTACAGGTCAAGTGTACGGCTAGGGTTCGAGAGTGGGTTAGGTTTTGGTTGGCAGTTCTGGCTGGGGTTAGGGTTATGGTTAGGTCCAAAGAGGAGCCAGGCACTGAACCCACAGCAGTGTGGTTGTCTACCTAAAGGGCTGAGTTGAGGGCTCAAGGGAGGGTGATGGTCAGGAATAGTCTTTGGGTTCCTACGCCAGACATCTCTATGGGCCACTGGTTGGGTAGGTGTCAGGAATCCTTTCAGATAGTTGCAGCTGGGTTTTGGAAACGACATGGTGATGATCCAGATCATATGGTGAGTGATCCTGCACCATTTCTGCACCCCAGGCGCTTGGTGTTGTCAGACTTTGGTATTGGGTCCCCATTGGGAAAGAATCTTAGCTCGTGATAGGTTTCGGTCCAGGGACGTCGCCAGGGCCAAAGCAACTCCAGTCTTGTGATCTCCCTCAAGGGCTGAAGTGAGGGCCCATGCGACGGGGCAGCTCAAGTGTAGGGTTAGTTTTCGAGATAGGGTTAGGTTTTGGTTGAGGGTTCTGGTTAGCGTTAGGTCCCAACAGGCTCCAGGCGCTGAAGCCACAGCAGTGCAGTTGACTCCCCGAAGTGCTGAATTGAGGCCACAAGGGAGGGTGCCCTCGGGATTAGTCTTTGGATTCCAAGGCCAGACAACAGTGTGGGCCCGTGTTCTGGTAGGCCTCAGAAATACTCTCGACAGCTGCCACCGTGCCTTGGCAATGACATGGTGATGTTCCAGATTCTATGCTGAGTGATCCTGCACCGCTTCTTGACCATAGGCACGTGGTGTTGTCAGTTTGCTATGAGTCCTTATGGGGAGAGAGCCTTAACTAGGGTAGGGTTCGGTCCAGAGACAACACCAGGGCCGAAGCGACTCCAGTCTCATGATCTCCCTCAAGGGCTGAATTGAGGGTCCACACAACGGTGTGAGTCATGGGTTATGGTTCAAGATACGGTTAGGTTTCTGTTGAGGGTTCTTGTTAGGGTTAGGGTTAGGTCCCAGGATTCTCCCTGCGCTGAACCCACCTCAGTGCAGTTGTCTCCCCGAAAGGCTGATTTGAGGGCACAAGGGAGGGTGCCAGTCAGGATTAGTCTTTGGGTCCCAGACCATACAATTCTATGGACCACTCGTCGGTTAGTCCTCAGGAATTCTCTCGAGCACCTGTAGTCGGGCCTTGGAAAGGACTTGGTGATGTTCCAGGTTCTATGCCGAGTGATCTTAAATCGCTTCTGGACCCCAGGCATTGGAGAGCCCTAGCTATGGTTAGGGTTCGGTCCAGGGATGTCACCAGGTACAAAGTGACTCAAGTCTCGTGATCTCCCTCGAGGGCTGAAGTGAGGGCCAATGACAGTGTGGGTCAAGTGTAGGGTTAGGTTTTGACATAGGGTTAGGTTTTGGTTGAGGGTTCTGGTTAGGGGTAGGGTTAGGTCCCAGGAGGCTCCTGGCGCTGAGCCCAAAGCAGTGCAGTTGTCTCCGCGAAGGGCTGAGTTGAGGGCACATGGGAGGATGCCGTTCAGGTTTAGTCTTTCCGTTCCAATTCCAGACAACTGTATGGGCCATTGGTCCCGTAGGTCTCATCAATCCTTTCGGGAAGCTGCAGCTGGGCCTGAGAAACGACATGCTGAGGTTCCAGGTTCTATCCCGTGTGATCGTGCACTGCTTCTGGACCCCAGGCGCGTGATGTTTTCAGACTTTGGTATTGGGTGCCCATGGATAAGAGCCTTAGCTAGGGTAAGGTTTTCATCCAGGGATGTCGCCAGGGCTGAAACAACAACACTGTTGTAAATTCAGTGGAGGGCTGATGTCAGGGAGCATGTGTGGCTGTGAGTCTGCTGTAGAGTTAGTGTGCTAGATACTGTTAGGTTTAAGGTGAGGGTTATGGTTCAGTTCACCATTAGGGTTAGGGTTAGGTCCCAGGTGACTGAAGGCAGTAACTCTACAGCAGAGCAGCTTTCTCCCTGAGGCCTGAGTGCAGTACAGAAGAGAGGGTGTCTGTTACCATTACTCTTTGGGTTCCAAAGCCAGACAAACATAGGGCCCACCCTTCGGATAGACCTCAGGAATCCTCTCTTGCAGCTGCTGTCACACTTTGCAGATGACATGGTGATGTTCTATGTTCCATGCTGAGTATTTCTGCACCAATTCTCAAACCCATGTGCGTGCTGTTGTCAGACTTTGGAATTGGGTCCCCATGGGGAGAATGCCTTAGCTAGGGTTAGGGTTCAGTCCAGGGAAGTCACCAGGGCTGCAGCGACTCCAGTTTTGTGATCTTCCTCAAGGGCTGTCTTGAGGGTCTGTTCGAGGGTGCGGGTCAAGTGTCGGTTATGGTTAGAGATCGTTTAGGTGTAGCATTAGGTTTATGGTTAGTTTTATGGTTAGGTTTACGGTTAGGGTTAGGGTTACGTCCCATCACGTTCCAGGCTCTGATCCACAGGGAACAGTTGTTTCCCCGAAGGGGTTCGTGGAGTACACAGTGGAGGGTGCTGGTCAGGATTAGTCTTTGGGTTCCAACTTTAGATAAATATATGGACCACCCTTCAGGTAGGCCTCAGGATTCTTCTCGTGCAGCTGCTGTCGTGCTTTGCATATGACATGGTGATGTTCCACGTTCCATGCCTAGTATTTATGCACCGATTCTCAATCCCATGTATGTGCTGTTGCAGACTTTGGAAATGAGTCCCCATTGGGAAAGACACATAGTTAGGGTCAGGGTTCAGTACAGGGAGTTCGCCAAGTCCGAAGCGACACCAGTGTTTTGAATTCCATGGAGGGCTGAAGTGAGGGCACATGCGTGGCTGTGAATCTGGTTTAGAGTTAGTGTGCTAGATAGGGTTAGGTGTAGGGTGAAGGATACGGTTGGGGTTATGATTAGGGTTAGGTTTAGGTCAGGAGGCTCTAGGCACTGAACCCACAACAGTGGTGTTGTCTCCATGAAGGGATGAGTGGTGTCCCTAAGGGAGAGTGTCAATCAGGACTAATCTTTGGGTTCCAAGGCCAGACAAATGTAAGTGTCACCCTTCGGGTAGGCCTCAGCATTCATCTCGTGCAGCTGCAGTCGCGCTTTTGAAATGACATGGTTAAATTCCACATTCCATGTCGAATATTTCTGTACCAATTCTCAAAACCGTGTTCATGCTGTTGTCAGACTTGGAATTGGGTCCCGACGGGGAGAGAGCCTTACCTAGGGTTTGGGTTAGGTCCAGGGAAGTCATCAGGAGTGAATCGACTCCAGCTTCATGATCTCCCTCGAGGACTGAATTGAGGGCCCATGTGAGAGTTCGGGTCAAGTGTAGGATTTGGGTTAATGTTAGGGTGAAGTGTAGTGTGAGGGTTATGATTAGGGTTATGTTAGGGCTAGGGTTAGATCCCAGGAGGCTCTAGGCACTGACCCTCAGCAGAGCAGTTGTCTTCCCGATGGGCTGAGTGGAATACACAAAGGAGGGTGCTGGTCAGTATCAGTCTTTAGGATCCAAAGGCAGAGAGATGTATGGGTCACCCTTCGAATAGGCCTCAGGAATCCTGTCATGCAACTGCAGTCGCGCTTTGGAAATAACATGGTGATGATACACATTCCATGCCAAGTATTTCTACACCTATTTTCGAACCCTTGTGCATGCTATTGTCAGATTTTGGACTTGGTTCCCCATGGGGAGAGACACTTAGATAGGTTTAGGGTTTGGTCCAGGAATGTCACCAGGGCCAAAGCAACTCCAGTGTTGTAAATCCATGGAGCTCTGAAGTCAGGGCACATGCGAAGCTGTGGGTCTTGTGTAGACTTAATGAGATAGATAGGATTCAGTGTAGGGTGACATTTATGGTTAGGGTTACTGTTAGGTTTAGGTTTAGGTCCCACAAGACTCCAGACACTGACCCCAAACAGAGCAGGTGTCAACCTGAAGAGCTGAGTGTAGTACACAAGGAAGGGTGCCCGTCAGTCTTCGTATTTGGGTTCCAAGACCAAATAAATGTATGGGCCACCCTTTGGGTAGGCCTCAGGAATCCTCCCATGCAGCTGCAGTCGCGCTTTGGAAGTGACACAGTGATGTTCCAAGTTCCATGTGAACTATTTCTGGACCAATTCTTGAACCAGTGTGCGATCTGTTGTCAGACATTGGAATTGGGTTCCAGTGTGTACAGAGCATTAGCTAGGGTTAGAGTTCATTCCAGCGGTGTGGCCACGGCTGAAGAGACTCCAGTCTCGTGATCTCGCTGGAGGGCTGAATTGAGTGCCCATGTGAGTGTGCGGGTCAAGTGTAGTGTTTGGGTTAGAGATAGGGTTAGGTGTAGGTTGAAGTTTACTATTAGTGTTACGATTAGGGTTAGGGTTAGGTCCTAACCCAGCAAGCTCCAGGCACTGAAGGAACAGCAGAGCAATTATTTCCCCAAAGGGCTGAGTGTAGGACAGAAGGAGGGTGCCTGTCAGGATTAGTCTTTGCGTTCCAAGGCCAGGCATATGTATGGACCACCCTTCGGGTCGGCCTCAGGAATCCTCTTGTGCAGCTGCAGACACGCCTTTGAAATGATATGGTTATGTTCCACGTTCCATGCTGAGTATTGTTGCACCAATTCTCAAACCCTCGTGGGTGCTATTGTCAGATTTTAGAATTGGGTCCCCATGGGGAGAAAGCCTTAGCTAGGGTTAGGGTTCAGTCCAACGAAGTTGACTGGGCTGAAGCGACTCCACTCTCATTATCTCCCTTGAGGGCTGTGTTGAGGGCCCTAGCGATGGTGGGGGTCAAGTATAGGGTTCAGTTAGAGATAGGGTTAGGTGTAAGTTGAGGGTTATGTTTAGGGTTACGGTTAGGGTTAGGTTTAGGTCCCAGGAGACTCCAGGCACTGAACCCACAACAGTGCAGTTGTCTCCCAGAAGGGCTGAGAGCAGTACAGAAGGGAGCGTGCCGGTCAGTATCAGTTCTTAGGATCCAAGGCCAGAGAGATGTTTGGGCCACCCTTGGAATAGGCCTTAGGAATCCTGTCGTGCAGCTGCAATCACACTTTGCAAAAGACATGGTGATGTTCCACGTTCCATGCCGAGTATTGTTGCACCGATTCTCGAACCCATTTGCGTGCTGTTGTCAGACTTTGGAATTAGGTCCCCATGGAGATAGACACTTAGCTAGGGTAAGGGTTCAGTATAGGGAAGTCACTAAAGCCGAAGCGACACCAATGTTGTAATTCCATGGAGGGCTGAAGTGAGGGCACATGTGCGGCTGTGGATTGGTTTACATTTCATGTGCTACATAGGTTTAAGTGTAGGGTGAGGGTTATGGTTAGGGTTAGGGTTATGGTTAGTGTTAGGCCCCAGGAGGCTCTCCATCCATGTAGTTTCAAATGGCAAGATTTTATTCTTTTTGATGGCTAATATTCCATTGTGTATGTGTGTGTGTGTGTGTATAAATATATATACATATTTATATATATATACACATACATACATACATACATATACACACACATACATATACATACTATGTATATATGTATGTATATATACCATATCTTTATCCATTCATCCATTGATGGACATTTGGGCTTTCCATACTTTATCTATTGTTGATAGTACTGCTATAAACTTTGGGGTTCACGTGTCCCTTTGAAATAGCATATCTGTATCCCTTGCATAAATACCTACTAGTGCACCTGCTGGGTTGTAAAACAGTTCTCTTTTTCATTTTTTGAGGAGCCTACATACTGTTTTCCAGAGTGGCTACACCAGCAGTGCCAGTCAGTGCACCAGTGCACCAGCAGTGCAAGAGTTCCTCTTTCTCCATTTCCTCGCCAACATCTGTTGTTGCCTGCGTTGTTAATGTTAGCCATTCTCACAGGGGTGAGGGGGTGTTTCATTGTGGTTTTGATTTGTATTTTCCCGATGATGAGTGATTTTGAGCATTTTTTCATGTGTCGGTTGGCCATCTGGATGTCTTCCTTGGAGGAGTGTTTGCTCGTGTCTTTGCCCATTTCTTCACTGGATTACTTCTTTTTTGGGTGTTGAGTTTGGTATGTTCTTTATAGATTTTGAATACTAATCCTTTATCTCATATGTCGTTTGCAAATATCTTCTCCCATTCTGTTGGTTGCCTTTTAGTTTTGCTGATTGTTTTCTTCTCTGTGCAGAAGCTTTTTATTTTGATGAGGTCCTAATAGTTCAGTTTTGCTTTTGTTTCCCTTGCCTCTGGAGACGTGTTGAGTAAGAAGTTGTGGACGCCAACATTAAGAGGTTTTTGCCTGCTTTCCCCTTGAGGATTTTGATGGCTGCCTATCTTACATTTAGGTCTTTCATCCGTTTTGAGTGTCTTTTTGTGTGAGAAAGTGGTCCAGGCTCATTCTGCATATCAGTGTCCAGTTTTCCCAGCACACTTGCTGAGGAGACTGTCTTTATTCCATTGGATCTTCTTTCTTTTGGTCAAAGATTAGTTGGCCATACATCTGTGGGTCCAATTCTGTGTTCCTATTCTGTTCCATTGATCTGAGTGTCTGTTCTTGTGCCAGTACCGTACTGTCTTGATGATTACAGCTTTGTAATACAGCTGGAAGTCCAGGGTTGTGATACCTCCTACTTAGGTTTTCTTTTTCAAGATTGCTTTGGCTATTCAGGGTCTTTTCTGGTTCCATACAAATTGAAGGATTGTTTTTTGTAACTCTGTGGAGAACGCTGGTGTTATTTCGATAGGTATTGCATTGAATATGTAGATTGCTTTGGGTACTATTGACATTTTAACAATATTTGTTCTTCCTATCCAGGAGCATGGAATGTTTTTCGTTTTTGTGTGTTTGTCATCTTCAATTTCTTTCATAATCTTTCTATATATTTCAGTGTATAGATTTTTCACCTCTTTGGTTAGATTTATTCCTAGGTATTTTATGGGTTTTTGTGCAATTGTCAACGGGATTGATTCTGTGATTTCTCTTTCTGTTGCTTCTTTGTTTGTGTACAAGAATGCAAGTAATTTCTGTGCATTGATTTTATATCCTGCCACTTTGGTGAATTCATGGATCATTTTAGCAGTTTTTTGGTGGAATCCTTTTATCAAGAAAGGATGCTGTATTTTGTCAAATGCTTTATCTGCATCTACTGAGTGCATCATGTGGTTCTTGTCCCTTCTTTTATTGATGTGATGAATCACATTGATTATTTTGTGGATATGGATCCAGCTTTGCATTCCAGGTATAAATTCCACTTGGTCGTGGTGAATAAAGTTTAAATGTATCGTTGGATCTGGTTGGCTGATATCTTGTGGAAGAGTTTTGCGTCCATGTTCATCATGAAAATTGGTCTATACTCCTTTTTAGTGGGATCTTTGTGTATTTTTGGAATCCAGGTAGTGCCGACTCATAGGAAGAGTTTGGATGTTTCCTTCCATTTCTATTTTTGGGACAGCTTCAAGAGAATAGGTGTTAACTCTTCCTTAAATACTTGGTAGAATTCCCCTGGAGAGCCATCTGGCCCTGGGCTCTTGATTTTTGGGAGATTTTTTATTATAATTCAATTCTTTACTGGTTATGGGTCTGTTCATATTTTCTGTTTCTTCCTTTTTCAGTTTTCGTAGTTTGTATATTTGTAGGAATTTGTCCATTTCTTCCAGATTGCCCATTTTATTTGGTATATAATTGCTGATAATATTCTCTTATTCTTGTTTGTATTTATGCTGTGTTGGTTGTGATCTCTCCTCTTTCATTCTTGATTTTATTTATTTGGGTCCTTTCCTTATTCTTTTTGATCCAACTGGCTGGTGGTTTATCAATTTTATTAATTATTTCAAAGAACTAGCTTCTGGTTACATTGATCTCTTCTGTTTGGGGGGGGGGGGTTGCTGTTGTTTGTTTTTGTTTTTGTTTTTGTTTTCAGTTTTGAAAGCATTGATTTTTGCTGTAATCTTTATCATTTCTTGTCTTCTGCTGGATTTGGTTTTTATTTGATGATATTTTTCCATTACTTTAAGGTATAAGCTTAGGTTGTGTATCTGAGACTTTTCTTCCCTCTTTAGGAAGACCTGGATTGCTAAACTTCCTCTTATGACTACCTTTGCTGCATCCAGAGGTTTTGGGCTGTGGTGTTATCAGTTTTATTGGCTTCCATGTACTTTTTAATTTTCCCTTTAACTTCGTGGTTCACCCATTCATTCTTTTTTTTTAATTTTAGTTTTTATTATTTACAACTTACCTCCAAATTAGTTACCGTATAGTGCAACAGTTATTTCATGAGTAGATTCCTTAGTGCCCCTTACCCATTTAGTCCATCCCCCCCCACAACCCCTCCAGTAACCCACTGTTTTTTCTCCATATTTATGTGTGCACTTTTTGTACACCTCCCTGTTTTTATATTATTTTTGTTTCCCTTCCATTATATGTTCATCTGTTTTGTCTCTTAAAGTCCTCCTATGAGTGAAGTCATGTGATATTTGTCTTTCTCTGACTACTAATTTCACTTAGCATAATACCCTCTAGTTCCAACCATGTAGTTGCAAATGGCAAGATTTCATTCTTTTTGATTGCTGAGTAATACTCCATCACACACACACACACACACACACACACACACCACATCTTCTTTATCCATTCATCCATCAATGGACATTTGGGCTTTTTCCATACTTTGGCTATTGTTGATCGTGGTGCTATAATCATGGTGTTGCATGTGTCCCTTCAAAACAGCACACCTGTATCCCTTAGATAAATGCCTTGTATTGCAATTGCTGTGTCGTAGGATAGTTCTCTTTTTAGCTTTTTGAGGAGCCTCCGTACTGTTTTCCAGAGTGGCTGCAGCAGCTTGCATTCCACTATTCATTGTTCCATAGGATGTTCTTCAGTCTACAAGTATTTGTTATCTTTCCAAATTTTTTCTTGTGGTTGATTTAGAGTTTCATAGCATTGGGGTCTGAAACTGTGCACGGTATGATCTCTATCTTTTTGTACATGTGGAGTACAAGTAAACATAAAATTATTTATGTTTATTTATTTTAGAGAGAGAGAGACAGGGGCAGAGAGAGAGGGAGACACAGAATCCGAAGCAGGCCTCAGGCTCTGAGCTGTCAGCACAGAGTCTGACACAGGGCTCAAACTAACAAACCATGAGATGACGACCTGAGCTGAAGTCAGATGCTTAACTGACTGAGCCCCCAAGGCACCAACTTTAATGAAATTTTAAATGACACCGTTCAAAGTGCCCTTGCTACCTTGCAAACTCAGAGAGAAAGAAATGTGAAGAATCAGGAAGTGGTAAGAGTTGGCTGCTGAGTTTTACCGTAATTTGGCTTTGGAGGGTTTTTGTTCATTGGGTGAAGTGAGCACAGCATATTTGCCTGCCATTTACCACAGTAGACAGTGGGCCTCTGGGAGCCAAAACTCTTTCTGACCAATGAGCTGGAATTTTACTAGGACCGCCAAGATGAGTTTTGCTATTTCAAGGACTAGGAGTTATCTTTTATTTTCACAACTAGGTAATTATCACATCATTCAACTCTGCCCTCCAAGATATGTAGAAAATACCCAAATATAGTTGAGAGAGAAAGGGTGATAGCCAAAGTGTATAATCCTTTCCCTTTAAAAATGTTTAAATTGTGCTTTATGATTTTGTTTTTTAATTTTAGTGAGGGGGCATGCAAGTGGGGGAGAGGGCAGAGGGAAAGAGAAACTTAAGCAGGATTCATGCTCAGTGAGGAGCCCAACACAGGTCTGGATCACATGATCCTACAATCATGACCTGACCCAAAATCAAGAATCCGATGCTCAACTGACTGAGCCACCCAGGTGCTCAATAGTCTCTTTCTCTCTGAATGCTGAATAGTAAATTTTCAACGTGAATGGGGGATAAACAGGCATACATACATACATACATACATACATACATACATACATACGTATACCACTAAGAAAGCCATGAGTTGTTAGACATGAACTATTTTCCATCATCTTTGTCTTATAGTTATATTCATGCCTCTAGTGTTTGTTGATTGCAATGCATGATCTTGCTGTGTGAGGTACAAATTGTTGTGTGATCAGTTTTCCGTGAAAGTCTTTCCTCATATCTGCCTTAACCACAAGATGCCAATGTTGAATTCGAGGATGTAGAGCTAAGAGCCTTGAGGTCCAATAACTGTCAACTAGAAGTTATATTTTCTGTTGGGGAGAAATCCCCATATGATGGAAATAACTTTGCATTGGTAAGGGAAAGAATACTTTCATGCCTTCATGGTTCTTGCGCTTTTTGTGTCTCACCAAAATCAAGACTCAGGTCATGTGCACGTTTATCGAGAAAACACCTTTTTTTTATCCAGAAAATAAAAACGCCTGGAAGACAAGTGTAATGCATTGAGGTCTGTGAAAGCCACAAAGGAAGCAAAAGTCAAACAGCTGAAGGAGAAAGCACATAACCTGGAAGAATTCTATGAACAAAGAAAAGTGCCTACAAAAAAAGTAAGATGGGGGCGCTTGGGTGGCTCAGTCGGTTGAACGTCCAAATTCGGCTCAGGTCATGATCTCACAGTCCATGAGTTCAAGCCCCGTGTCGGGCTCTGTGTTGACAGTTCAGAGCCTGGAGCTTGCTTTGGATTCTATATCTTCCTCTGGCCCTACCCAACTCGCATTCTGTCTCTATCAAAAAATGAATAAACGTTAAAAAAATTTTTAGAAAAGTAAGATGTTCATGTGAGAACTGTCACAAGGACAGGATTGTATGGGAGAACATGGCAGCCAGTAGAGATAATTGTATTTCTTTTGGAACTGGGTCCAGAGTATTTTTGCCCAATGCATTTGGTAGAATTGGACCTTCCCTTCCTACCTTGCTTTCTGTAACGTAACCTGCATTTTCCTTTCTCCTAAGTGCTTGTCACACATTGTGCCATGTTTTGGGGGTGGAAGAGGGAAGGTACCATCATTAATAACGTTAGTACCTGTATCGACTCTGGATCCACCTACACTGTCCTATAGGTTTCAATCGCATCACACTGTTTTGTCACCCAGCAATTAGGTCATTTTTGTTCAGGACCAGACATGGGTCAAAAATGTGTGGGGAAAAAATTGAATTATATTGCTGCATAAACAGTGGAAGTTGCTTTCCGGAAAATGGGTAGGGGTACCAGCAGTACTGGATCCCTGCATCCATTCTGCCAGTGAGATTGCTCACTGCAGGCCCAATCCCTAAGAAAGTCAAGTTGTTTCCTGTCCCCTGATTTTTTAAGTGTAACTCTTCTGAGTCTTGGCCAAAGCCCGCAGCTTCACTAGGGCTCATCTTTGCTGGCCGCCCCTGAACCACACTTGTTTACTTCTAAGTCTGTGCCCATAAAGTTGTTCAGCTTCTTTGTCATTCAAATGTATGCCCCCTACATCAAAGATGAGTCTTAGGGAGTTTGGGTTCAACTGCCAGGCTGGCTTTGTCCTGGGCTTCCTTCTTCTCCATCTTGGTCTTGTGTGTCTTTGTGGGGTTGTCAGATATTTGGTGCATTCAATCATGTTTCCTTCTTTGTACAGTATTTCCTTTTGTTCTCAGGAGGAGATGGGGGACTTTAGACTCCTTATGTTCGTCCTTCCCACAGCTGGGGTTAGGGCTTGCTCTGTCTCACTGGCATCTTGTTTTTGTTAACTCGTAAGCTCTTTCTGTGAGTGGGTACAGCACCCTGACCACCTCTCTATCTTCAACCCCTTACAACAGAGCCACTACATTACAACCACTCCAGCATGCATTTGCCCAAGGACTGCCTGAGAGGCCAGAAGGAAATGCATGTGCCTTTCTCTGTCTAGTGCTTTTGTGTCATTTGCTAAGAGATTTTCAATTTTGCATGTGATTCTTGAGTACATCAAGTGTCAAGTTGAATCCGTCTCAACACCACAAAGAGAATAGTCTGAGGGCAACACAGCAACCCAGCCTTGCCAAGCATTGCCTTTTGCTGCCTTCACTATCAATGGAATGAGTCTTGTTAAAGTAGATTTGGCTCCATGAAGTTGAGAGTTTTCCACCTGAAATCTGTTTCCTGGAAGTAAACCCAGACTGTGTGACAGTTCATATCAGGTTGTACTTCAGGATATGATGTTGTTCTAAGATTGGCCTTTTGAAGGTGGAGGCAGGGGTTGCAGTCCTGAACGCTAACGATGTCTGGGAGTGAGCTGCAATGTTAGTGAAACCATATTCTGGAAGGTCGTCTTTCAGGTGATTGCCTGTGTCATGGTACAACTTTTGGACTGAGAATCAGGGCTCCCCATGGAGGTGTAAGACTAGTGATGATCCCTTGATTCATCCTAATGGGTACAGTTGGTCAGATACGGTTTTTCACTCACTGATGAAATGAGTCTTCACCATATCAAACAAAAGACCAACTCTGGGAAGGCACAAAGTACAATGTTATTTGATGACTTTATGATAAAGGAGAGGAAACGAGAACTAGAAAGACAGTTCCAATAGTAGAGACGTGGCAGCAGACAGAAGTTGAATTTTCTTGAACTTAAATGGGGTGTTCACTTCATTTCTCTGATTGGGTTGTCAGTCTGTGCATTTATGGGAGAATTTGGGGAAGGGATATTTGCATAGGCCTTCAAGAGTGCTGCGAGGTAAAAAGGGGGAACCTCTGAACCTTGTTCCTGACTGTGTATGTATCTTTCCCATCTTAGGAAGCTGAAAATGACACTGTGAACTGGTGGCAAAGAAGAATCAGCTAGCAGCTGCAGGTAAAATTTGAAAATAGCTACAGAAGGGGCGCCTGGGTGGCTCAGTCATTTAAGCGTCCAACTTCAGCTCAGGTCATAATTTCACAGTCCGGGAGTTTGAGCCCCGTGTCAGGCTCTGTGCTGACAGGTCAGAGCCTGGAGCCTGTTTCAGATTCTGTTACATCTCTCTCTGTCCCTCCCCCACTCATGCATGTGCTCACTCTCTGTCTGTCTCAAAAATAAATAAACATTAGGAAAAAAATAGCTACAGAAGAAATAAACAAGTACAAGTGAGTTCAGCTAGTAATTACCAGGAGCTCATGAAACGGCTGTTAATTTTTTGGTTTTTAATCTTTTTGAAAAGTTTAAAGTCAACATATGCATAGAGTATTAACAGATAAAAAAGGTCAGTTTTAGAAAGAATAAAACAATTAAGTTTCTAAACATTTGCAGATCTCAAGTAGTGAGCAGACTGTGTGGAAACTTTGTCCATGCTAACATTCCTCGGGGGTGGTGTCAAGTGTCATCATCTGTAGGAAAGCAGTGTGTCGTACAATGAATCATACCCATCAACGTGGTAGTGCCATTTCATGGCCCTTGTCTTTGCAACCCTGGGAAACATGGTGAGGATATAAGTTATAGAAGAATAGATCTTTATGATAAAAGACACTTGTCACATGAGGAGTTAGACAAAGATTGAAAATGGGAAGGAATTCTATGAACTCTGAACCCTACAGGCATGGAATGAGTAAGGAAAGGATGTAACAATAGCTTTGATCCTACTGTACATTGATAATCATGGGCAAAGTGTTTCATGTGTAATAATAAATTGTATCAGGGGACAGATATGAGGTTGTTGGGAACATGGGCAGCTTATTTAAAATCATACCCAATATTGGGCCTTATCTGACAAGAGCAATTGTAACTCACAGGCCACAAATTGAACAAACACGGGAACAGCAGGCAGAGCTCACCTTTAGATACCAGGTAACCTGAGTTCTGCCTGACATACTGAACTCTTAGCACCTCACGCGGGTGAGTGTAGTCGCCCTTGGAATCCCTAACCACGGGCTTTTCATTGTTGGCTTTTTCAGATCGCAGTTCATGAGAAGAATGCTCAGGACAACTAGGTAAGTGTTTTCTTGTTTCCTCCTCTTTCTTTGGTGCACAGTCTGGCACGACTGAAGGTGGATGTGTTTTTTCTCCCCCAGATCAAGACTCAGATCTGGGACAGGGAGATGGCGGAGCAGGGCAGGGAGGTCGCTTACTTGAAATACAGGTGTGGTCATTTGACTTGCGTTTTTATGGGTGTTTCCAGGGATGACGCCTGCACTGTTTGTTGTCTAGGAGACGACGTGGTGTTGCAACTCTTATAGAAGTCCATTATTTTTCTGTATCCAAGACTGGACGGGATGGAAGCAAAGAGGCTGCCTGAGGGATACACAAGGCAGAAACCAATGGCTGCAAGACCAGAGATGCAGAACCCTGCAAGGAGAGGTAAGGAGCACGTTGTGATGTGCTGCAGTCTAATTTCTGCTGTGCAGCCTGTTCCTGTGGGTGATCATCGTGTGGTCTGGAAAGAATCACAAGCACTAAGGATGGCAGGTGGTCTGAAGGGGTGACAGAAGGGTGTTCTCCTCTGGTGCCACAGACAGTGAGGCACTTGTCCCTGTGACTGGTGGAGCTCATGCCCCTCCTCTGATGGTGACCCTCCCACCTCCTCTAGCATCCCCCTGTCTGAAGAGCCTGGAAAGGATGACAGGACATGGGCCTCATCCTTCTTCCCACCCGGACTCAATATGAAGACTAGTTTGAAGAGAAGGTCATTTATTCACTAGTTTTAACGGTCTTTATTTTTGTTTGTTTTGGGAACTGTAGCCCTACATCCCTCAATTCGAGTTCCATAAAGCTTAGCTTAGTCCTCTGATGGTATCAGTGCAACTCTGCAGCTTCACTGCTAACTTTTCACAGTTTTTCTTTTCTCAATAGTGTAAAATTAGTCTTCCGTCATATACTAACTGCTCTCATGTGGAAGGCAGCTTGTAGATAAGCTGGGAGATTGAACAATTTGCCTGAAGTCTGAAGAAATGCACCCTTCTTGAGGACTCATTGAGGATATACACCAAACCAGTATTCTCAATGTTATTCTTTTTTTTTTAAGTTTATTTATTTTGAGAGACGCAGAGACAGAATGCCAAGCAGGCATCACACTGTCAGTGAGGAACCCAATGCTGGGCTTGAATTCACAAGCTGTGAGATCATGACCTGAGCCAAAATTAAGAGTCGGATGCTGAATCCAAGCATCCGCATATTTATTCTTGATCTGGAATGAAATCGTGATTTCCCATGATGTATACTGAGAAAAATGTTTTACTGATGAATTCTAAATTGCTAGTTGTGCCTGACCTGTCCACAGTTATGTGATTAATTACAAAACAACATGAACTAGGGCACCGTGAGGTCTTTATCAAGGTGAGGGGATGGTTCTCTCCCTTATTCTTGGTGGTCACCTGAGGCATGTGGGATACCCTCTGCCTCTGGTCAGGGACCTCACTGTAGGGAAAAGTTTAAGATATTTGAGGAATGAGTTGAGGGATTGTTTTCATTCCGCACAGTCCTCTAAAAGCAGAATAAACCTCTGTCCCTTCTAGGGTCTTTAGTATATCGAGAAACTGCTGAAACCTCTGTGGGTTACAGCGGCTCTGACTGTACCAAGAATGCAGACAAGGACAAGGTAAATGCCGGGGCCATTCTCAGTTGTAACTCTTTTGGGAAACCCTCATCTTTATGTACAGCACGCTCTCCCGGCCTTGTCTCATTTTGCGTGTTGTGTGATATGTCTGTTTCTTCTTTGTTTTCGAAATGCATACTCATAACCCAGGAGCCAACAGACTTCTCAATTTTTAGTCTGTCAGCTTTCTGTGGTAAGTTTAGAAGCCAAAAGCACTTAGATACTGAGTACCTTAAGGTTTTTCCGTGAGTTTCAGGAAATAATGAGAGGAGGATGACTGCACACTCCAAACAGAAGTCTCCTGGCCTGGGTGACCCCTTCCAGACCTCACCTCTGTGGGAACAGTGTGGCTGCTGTGTCTTCCTTTCTTGATTCTGGCTAGGAGATGAACCTGTTAGAAACGACATCATGACTCCAACTTTATATTTTGTGCCCTGTGCCATTTAGAGTGGTCATAGATAAAGTCAATGTAATCACTCATCACCTTCCTGTCTTTGTTAGTAAATGACTTGCCCAGAATCCTTCCAGCTATACCTTAGGTAAAAATAGTTTGAACACTGTGTCCTTCAATTGTGTTTGTATGAGCAGTTTCTGGTTGTGTCCCCAGTCACTGTTAGAGCTGATACAGTCTCATGACACATACCAGGAGTTTTATACCAAAACACTTGCATGAAATCTGTTATGTGAATTTCTCCTTCTTTTTTTCCATTGCACATAATGACTCTGTGTCCTGTAGTATGCTTAAAGTCAGAATTCCCTATGAATTAAGATGAACACATCTGAGCTTTGTAGACATTCACCACAAGTAACTCGTTCTTCACAGAAGACTCTCATTCCCCTGCAAGATTCCAGGCATCCTCCACTCCCCAGAGGTCTCCGAGGCCTTTGACAACATTTCAAGAGGGAAGACTCCTTTCTCAGGGAGAGGAGCAGAGGAGGCACAGTGAGGGTCCGGAGGCAGAACTTTTTGCCTGGAGTGGCTGTGATTCCATGAGCAGAATATGAGCCGTGTATTCCCACTCATTTTTTTGTGTTCCTAATATAGCAAAAGCAGAGCATCTGGAGTCGCTGTAGAGGAGGGATGCAGGGTGAACCTGGACATGGATGGCTGCCTGTCTGGAGAATGCTACTTCATTAGTCTGTAATTACTTCTGTTAACCCTCTAGGACAGGACCCTTGCCCTTTTCTTCCACAGACGTGGGCAGTGATGTGTGGTGGCAGTAGGTTAACCTCTTGCATCTACTACCCCAAGCTGTAGGTGCTATCCAGTGGCAGGGACAGAGTTTTCAGGTACTGATGCTACTCTCTTGGATCCTGGTGGCAGAGAAGGTGGCAGGTGCTGACACATTCTTCTCTGGGTTACAGCTGCTTTTGGTAGTGGTTCTTTTGTCTGGAATATGGATGTAGCTTCACTTCTGTTCTGCAGGGCAGTCTGGATCCTGGGGACCTCCTCCGTTAACTGGACGATTCTGCATGCCCTACCCTGGAGACGCCCCGCCCCCATGGACTATTAGGCACATACACCTCCTGAACCTTGGCAGCCCTGGGGCCACCCGGAACCCCTCCACCTGCAACACTTGGTAAGACGATCTGAGCACTAGGAGTTGACTTGTAAAACACACTCACCTTATTTTGTTACTGTTAGGTCTTGGGCCAAGGTGCAGAGGCGGTACCACAGACCATTGTGATGCAAGGGGAATGTGTCTGCTGCCATTACCATATTCCTCAAGTTTCTCAGGATCTCATCTTTGTCCTTTCCCCCACCATGGGTTGGTACAGGCGTCTCTTCTGGAGAAGGAATGGGGCTGTATGCAGTAAATCAGACATAGTGCTTCAGCAGAAATGCCCTGTACACAGTCCACATGCTGGGATCTGTGAGGCATGAGGCACAACGTAATGTATGTCCATCTAGTTGTGCCCCCAGCCATCCATAGTTGTTCGATGAGTGATGAATACATCTGAATCAGGGCTTTTAGGAGTCTTCATCAAGTTATAAGGGATGGTTCTTCAAGTTCTTCTTGGGGATCACCGGAGACATGTGGGACACCCTGTGCATGTAATTTGGGATCTCACTAGGGCAAAGAGTTTAAGTTGTCGGAAGTATGAGGGGAGGGTTTTTTGTTTTGTTTTTGACCTCCAAACAGTCTACTCAAATCAGAATAAACCTCCATCCCTTCTAGGGCTTTTTGCAGATCCAGAAGTAGGTATCACAACCAAGAGTGACATCGACACTGGCTCTGCCAAAACTGCTGAGAAGCACAAAGTAAATGCTGTGGCCATTTTCAGTTCTAAGTCTTTACGGACTGCCACATCTTTCTGTACAGGACACTCTCCTGCCATTGTCTCTGGTTTGTGTGTCATATGGTATGTCTGCTTTTTTTGTTTTTTTTCCCAAATGCAAAACCTTTACCACTGAGCCTATGGGATTCCGTTTTCCAGCTGGCATCTGTTTGTGGTAACTTGAGCAGCTAAGCGTGCCTAAATGTGGGGACCATAGGGCTTTTCCAATGTGTTCCTGGAATAAATCAAGGAGGATGACACCACACTCCACTTGGAAGTCTCCTACCTTGCCTCATTCTTTGTGGATCTCCTCAGTGTGGAATCATTGCTCTTGCTGTGTCTTCCTCTCCTGTTTCCTTCTATTGAGGATTTTAACGTGCTCAGAAAAATCTGTGGGTATCGTTACAATTTGAAAATGCGAACTGCCTTCACTCCAACTTATATTTTTGTATGTGTCCTTTAGAATGTAAATTTCATACCCATCAGCATTTTCGTAAACATGCTGTCCAGAAACCCCTCAGGTGTGCCCTGGACACAAATACTCTGAACTATAAGAGGTGGCATATTTGTCATAGAAAACATGCACTGAAACTTAAGTTGTGAAGAGAAAAAATCCAAAATTACCTGTGTGGCAATTCCCCACGGTGTCCTTCACTTGTGTTCACATGAGCACGTTCTCTCGTGTCCTGTGTCACAGGTACAGCTAAAACATGAAAACAAAGTGCATTTGTGTTAATTTTGTCTTTTAGAATTTCAGCTCATTTTTCCAGGGAACACAATTACCCTGCAAAATGTACTGTACTTAAGCTGAGAAGTACCTCTGAATTCAAATAAATTAGCTGAACCCAACTAACATATATAGGCTATCTGTTTCTCTAAGAGCATGCTTTCCCAGGTCCTCTACAGGCCCTCAGGATCCCCATCTCCCCATGTGTCTCTGTGCCCATGGATAGCACTTCCAGAGAGGAGGAGACCCCATTGTCGGGACAGTAGTTTGGGCACAGGCAGGGGCTTAGAGGCAGAGCTTTGAGCCACAAGGGCTATGATTCCATGTGTGGACACTGGCATTGTCATTCCTTCTCATTCTGTAGTTCTTCACATACACAATAAAAAGCCTCTGTGGTGGAGGGGATGAACGGTGGAGTGTGATCCTGGACATAGTTGCCTTCCTATCTGGAATATGCTACTTTGTTAATTTAGTATTCAGCCTATAAATCTTCTAGGAAAAGGGCCCTTGCTGTTTCTACGTTTCCAGACACATGGGGACACTAGTTTATCCCAATCACATCCATTCCTCACCTCAAAGTGAGGACCCAAAGTATGGGTAGAGATTTTGGTGCTGATGCTGCCCTCTTAGAACCTGGTGCTGGTAGGATATGAGCACTGCTTCTTTGGGTTTCTGCTTTTTGCTGGTGTTAGTGCTCTGTTCTATCCTATGAACATACCTCTCATTTCTTTTCCTCAGGCTATTTTGTATGCAAGAGTCCTGGTCCTTTCCCAGGATTGCCTTGCAGGATGTACCCCATGGACCACCCTTCACCACCAGTCATGGGCTAGGGGCCACATCCCCCTCCTCCACCTACTCTATTTGTTAAGATGACCTGAACTGGATGAGTAGCTGGTAAAGTATATTCATCTTCTTCATGATTGACTTTGTGGCAATGATGTAGAGACGGTTGTGAGTCTTGGCAATCCAACTACAAACTGAGGACACTGTAGCATATCTCAAGTTTCTCAGGCCATACATACAATGGGCAGTGGCATGTCCCTGTAATACAGTGAGCTATACGTTTCTCTTGTCAAATGAAAGAGGAGTTTTTACACAAAAGCAGACGTATCAGCAGTACTGGTGCATATGTTGGAGACACAATGTGTTGGGTTCTGTAATGAATGAGGTGCACCCCTAACTTTTAGAGCATCAGGTGTCCTGTGTGAAAGAGGGACATTCATTAAATGATGCAGACCTTGTGATCATCAAAATGGAAACACCAGTGAAGGATCCAGGGCAAAACCGGGGGAACTTTGAATCATACAGGAATAGAAGGGAAGTTGAGCACAGTAAGCGGAGTTTGAGGAGGTACAGAGGGGAGGGTGTTGGGGTCAGTGAGATGCAGTTGGAGGTCATTCCTGACCAAAGCCTGAGCAGGGAGTGTGAGACCCATAAGGAACTGCTATTTGGGATCACTCTCAGTGCACAATGCAGTGTTCATTTCCAAAATGTCAGTGTGTTGCCAAAGTGCATGCAGGTAATCATCTAAAAGGATTGTTGTCTCCCTGGATTTTCCTGAAGGTTCTGGATATTTGTGGGGGAAAAGAGCCCTGGAGATATGGGAATTTAACTTGGTGTTATGAAAATGCTGTATGCCCAAGTTCATATCTTTCAGTGAGAGTAAAAGTGGAGACAGGGTCTAGATCAGCTGAGTCATCCTACAATTCAGGGCTGGCCAGATGCCACCACTGCTGGACCCCTGTCATCACCCTGACTACAGCTTTGCATCTCCTCAAACTTCTCACACAATATCCTGAGGCTTTGCCTGTGTTCCTGCTGTCTCAGCCCTAATACAGTTCTCAGTGGGACCTACACAGAGCCTCAGCTGTGTTATCTGTGAAAACAGGGGTAATATTTGTTTCTAAGAACAAGAGAAAAAGAAGACATTCAGTGTATAAGGCATCTGCAAAATCTCTGGGAACACGCTTCTCACAGTTTCAATTAAGATATCTCCACGCAATGATCCTCCAAAAAAGATGGTCACGGGAGTTCATTAAACTAAGACTGTTAACAACTCAGCCCAGGGAGTGGGAATCACTGTTTTAAAAATAAGACAATGTCCCTCGTTTTTCTATTATAATTCGGGCCTGCCACACAATGAAAGAAAAGATAATTATGAGAATGTGTACATTCAGAGACCTAGATCTGAAGACAATCATTTTCTATTACACATCATCTCACAGATGCAGCCACACACTACAGTGTTCATCTGAGGCCACAGATAAACTACAGAAGACAGAATGCATGTAGGAAAACATAAGATCACAGGGAAATAAACCAAAAATCTCTTTGCCTTATAGGACAACTCTTTTGAAATTTGAAGAGGACTGTTCACGGTGACAATCGTGTTTGTATATACATTTTAAGAAGGTGTCAGATCTACCTGAATGCTTTCCCTGCCCATCCTGTCCCCTCCACTTTCTCCTTCCTACTGTCCCCTAATCTACCTTTCATCGTTTTGTCTCTGTGTCAGCGTCTGCTTCTAGGGCCATCTACTCTCACTCCCCATTGAGTGCACACAGTGGGGTTCCTGTACACACAGGTAACAAAGTGCCAGAAATGGTGGTGATGGAGGATAGAAGCAAGATCACCCTTTCTTCAAAGGAGCCTGAGGGAGTTTTCCGGGGTGATGGGAACTACCTATATCTAGATTGATGGGGTGCTTATGCTCAATTATTTTGGAAATATTCCCTGACTCCATGGTGTCTTGGGGTCAGACAGAGAGGTATCTGTCCTTAGGAAATGGCTGAGTTCTAATGGTGGAGAAGGATGAGGGACCAGCAGTGACTGTAGAGAGGAGTGAGGGTCAGACCCACGCCCAGGATGCCAGGTCTCCACAGACAGCACCACGTGTAGGAGGACTCTGAGGAACAGAGATTTCTTGATCAGACCCATGAACTACATAATCCTCCTGTAGTTTCCTCACTGAGCGATGGCCAGATCAGAGGTCAGCAGCTGGAGGACACCCTGATCATGGCTAGAGTGGAGCAGTGGGCCTGGAGGATTGAGTCAGGGAAAGGGACAGGCAGAAGGTAGTGACAGGGTGTTTGAGAGACAAACGGAAGAGAAGGGACCCTTCTCTGCTGACTTCACCTACATTTCTGTGTGACCAAAATGAGACCCTTGTCTCCCAGGGAAGGGAAGAGGGCTGGCAAAAAGACAGAGTGATATACTCAGCTCAAGGGCCCAGGGTATCTGCCTTACTCTTGAGTACCTAACACAGGAAGCATGTGCTTTCTGTCATGATTGGAACTGCAGCTTGTACCATTTAGTGAAAAAAATCCAATTATGCATCCCTCAGCATTAAAGTACTGCAACAAAATTAAGTGAACAGACTGAAAGATACAACGTAGGATAAAGTCCAAAGGTAGACCAACTGCAATACTTATGGGAATACAGTCTATCAGAAAAGGAGGTAGGTACCCTAGTGCAGGCATTCAGACACCTGGGCAATATCTGAAAACGTAAAAAAAAAAAAACAAAAAAACAAAAAACAAGTCCTTACTTCAAAAGCAACATTAGCGCTAGACACAAAGGGATCATGATTTAAGGTTTAGAGAGCAACCATATGACTTCATGGTGCTGTATCCATGAGATCAAGTCCCATCAAATTATAATGCCTTTAATAGCCTTTAATTTGAGGCTATTTGTTATGTGTAAATTATACCTCATTAAAGAGAGTTTCAAAGCACAAAATACTAGAAGCAAATGTGGGAACGTTTCTTTCAAATCCTGAAGTTCATGGGTGAGATGAGTCTGTCTGCCCATGTCTCAAAAATCCAAAGTAAGACATTTAAAAAATTAATAATAGCAGAGTAAGCAGACCCTGAGCTCACGCTGTCCCATGTTTTCAACTATATAACTTCCACATCCAAGTCCATGAACCAGAGAGGGATCCAAGACTGGCACAACAAACTCCACACATAAATAGAAGCTGCATCAGGAAGGTTAGGAAGTTCAGAAAGGTGGAGGTTGGATGCCTGCAGAAGGAGCAGAGAAAGTGAGCCCTCGCACCAGGGAGCAGACACAGGGAAGACTAATCTCCATAACATTTGGCATTAAAACCCAGGGGTGCTGAATTCCCTTGAGTTTAGATCCTGGTGCTTTGGAGGTCAGCTGACCCAGCACTGGGTGATCCAGAAGGATGAGTGATAGCCAGGTCCCTGCCTGTGTAGAGAGGCAACATAAACATGGCATTTCACACAATGCTTAGGCCACAGGAGACACATGTATTCATGCTGATTCTTGACTCAGCTGGCCTGCCTGGGTCCCACTGCCACCACTGAGAGCAAGCACAGCCCACAACAGGCACGCAATCAGTGCATACCCCTGCACTGAAAGGAAAAGTAACCCAGACACAACAGCAGGGAGTGAGCAATACCCATATGATATCCTCCTAAAATTCCAGGGCATATAAATGGAGACGTGCACTGCTGAGGACTCCAGGACCTCTTCTTCATAACGGCATTAATTTCAAGATCAGAAGGCACAGCTGACTTTCTTAACACAGAGAAATAGAGACAGGGAGACAAACAAAATGGACGCACAGAGACGTTCATCTACAATGAAAGACCTAGTCAAAGCCACAGTGAGAGATCTAAGCCAAAGAGATATAAATAACATACCTGATACAGAATTTAAAGCTATGATCATAAGGATACTCATTGGAGTTGTGAAATGAGTAGAAGAGTGAGACCCCTGACAGAGATAAGATATGACACAGACACTGAGGACACAATAAAGGAGAAACATGCTTGCTGGAATGAACAGAGTGATGGAAGAAGCAGCGGAACAAACTAGTGACCTCGAAGACTGAGTGATGGAAATTAATCACACTAAACCAAAGAGAACAGAATTCTGCAACATGAGATGAGACTAAAGGAACTCAGTGACTACAGGAAAGATAATAGTATTCATATTGTAGGGGTCCCAGAAGGAAGAGAGAATGAGGCAGATAATTTATTTGAGGAAATAATAGCTGAAAACATCCCTAATTGGGGGGGGGGGGGGAACAAACATCCACATCTGGGAGACTAGAGAACTCCCATCAAAATCAACAAAATCAGGCCAACACACAAACCTATTGTAAACAAACTTACAAATTAGGGTGAGAATAAAGAAAAACTCGTAAAAGCAGCAAAACAGTCCTTAACTTACAAGGGAAGACCCATGAGGCTAGCTACATATTTCTGAACAGAAACTTGGCAAGCCAGAAGTGAGTGACATCACATATTCAAAGTGCTGAATGGAAAAATCAGCGGCCAAGAATACTCTATTCAGCAAGGCTATCTTTCAGGATGAAGGAGGCACAGACTTTCCCAAACAAAACCTAAAGGAGTTTGTACCACTAAACCAGTCCTGCAAGAAATATGAAGAGGGATTCTTTGAGTGGAAAGGGGAGACCAACAGTGACAGTATAGAGGTAGAAGACACAATTCAAGTAAAAGATGAACATTTCTGGAAAAAATCAGTTAAAGAACTCAGAGAAATGGATTTGAAATATAATAACATCTACCAAAAACCTAAGGAGGATAAAGTAATGGGTTCAAAGGTAAATGACCATCAACTTAATACAGACTGCTAAATGCAGAAGAGGTTATACAAACACCTAACAGTAGCCATATACTAAAACCAGTCATAAATATGCTAAGAATAGAGATAAATCAAAATATATCACTAAAGAAGATAAGCAATACATGAAAGAAAGGCAAGAAAGGATCAGAGAAAATCATTAGAAACCACAACAAAACAGGCAATAAAATGGCAATACATATCAATCAATTTTGAGGGAAATGGAGTGAATACTCCAATCTAGAGATGTAGGGAGTAAGAATGGATGAAAAAACAAAACAGATTCAGATGCCTACAAGTGACCCACTTTACACCTCAAGAATGATAGTGAGGATAGAGAAACATCACACAAATTAATGTCAAAAGAAAGCTGGAGTAACAATACTTGTATCAGAAAAAAATACACTTAAAAAAGCACATAACAAGAGACAGAGGAGGACAGTATATAACAGTAAATGGTACAATCCAAAAAGAAGATATAACAACTGTAAATATATCCCACAATTAAGTGGGATTTATTCCCAAGCTACAAAAGTGGTTCAATATTTGCAAATCAATTAATGTGATACAATACATCAACAGGAGTAAGGATAAGAACCAGATGATCGGGGCATCTGGGTGGCTCATCCTTTAACAGTCTGACATCAGCTGAGGTCATGACTTCATGATTCCTGAGTTCAAGTCCCGTGTCAGACTCTGTGCTGAAAGCTCAGATCCAAGAGCCTCCTTTGAATTCTATGTCTCCCTCTTTCTCTGCCCCTCCCCTGCTCACGCTCTCTCTCAAAATTAATAAACGTTAAAAGAAAAGAAGCATACAGTCATTTCAATACATGCAGAAAGGAACATTTGACAAAGTACAACATCCGTTCATGCATGTAGCCCCCTAAAGTAGGTTTACAGGAAACATACATTAACATAATAAAGGTTATCTATGAAAACCCTGCAGTTATAATCAACCTTAATGGGGAAAAATCTGAGAGCTTTTCCTGTAAGTTCATGAAGAAGACAAGGATGTTTACTTTTACCACTTTTAGTAAACAAATTACTGGAAGTCCTAGCCACAGCCAGCAGACAAACGAAACAAAACGATTTGCAGATTACACAACACTATATATAGAAAACCCTAAAGAGTCCACCCAATAACTGCTAGAACTGATAAATGAATTCAGCAATGTCACAGGATACAACATCATTGTACAGAAATCTGTTGCATTTGTAGACAATACAGAAGCAGTAGAAAGAGACATTAAGAAAACAGTCCCATTTACAGTCGTACACCAAAAATAAGCTATCTATGAATAAATCTAACCAAAGTGGTGAGCGACCTATACTCTGAAAAGTATAAAACAGTGATGAAAGAAATTCAAGATGACACAAAGAAATGGAAGGACATTCCATACAGATCAGAAGTACAAATATAGTGAAAATGTCTATACTTCCCAAAGCAATTGACAGAATTAATGCAATTTCCATCAAAATACCAACGGCAGTTTTCACAGAACAAGAACAGTCCTAAAATTTGTATGGAACCAAAAAAGAGCCCAATCTTCAGAGTAAACAAACTTTATGTGAAGTGATAATTATGGATGGCACTGAGAGACTAAGAGAAAAATTACCAGGTGTACTCACAACTGCAGAAAAAAACCTCCCCCCACCCCTCGCCGTTCCCAGAACCAGCCAGGGCGTGCCCGGTTGTGGTCTGACCTAAAGGCGGGAACCAATCAAGTTCTGCTGAGTGTTCAAATTTAAATGTCAACCAATAACAGCTCTGTAACCACAAAAAAAATCCCTAACTTGTTTGTGCCTGTCTATAAAAGAAGCTGTAAGATCCTTGCTCGGGACCTCTTAGCATCACCGGTAACGAGTGCGTGGAGGTCTGGGTTCGAACCTGCAATAAACGACCCTTGCCGCTTGGCTTTGACCCTGGACTCTGGTGGTTTGTTCTTGGGGGTCTTTTGAATTTGGGCATATCATTTGGGGGCTCGTCCGGGATCCTCCCAAGCCCACCAGACCCCAAGTCAACAGGTCGTCCCTGAGACCAATCGGTAAGTGAGCCGGCTCTGTCCGTTTCTGTTTGTTCGTTTCTGGCTCTCCCGTGCGGGATCTGTATCAGTGACTGACACAGCCCTGGTGGATGCGCTATAGGGCAGTCGGTCGGGTCCAGTAGGAGACGTCCACTGGCACCCGTCTGGGGCACCTTTTTGGGGCCATCGGAATTCTTCTGTTCGGGTGGCGGACACCCGAAACACGCTAGTGATCTAAGTGTTGTGTTCTCTATTCTATAACCTTTAAGTGTTAAACTCCTTCTCTTTCACAGGTGACCTGGCCTGGCCCAGCCAGAAATCCTCATAACTTTACTGTTTCTCCTTTTAATCCTTTCCTCCACCTCCAGGATATAGATGGGCCAATCTCAAAGCACTCCTCTTTCTCTCCTCGTTGCTAACTTCAGGGATTTTAGAACCAGAGGACAGAATTTGAGTTTAGACATCCGGCGGGGAAAATTAATAACCCTCTGCCGCTCTGAATGGCCAACCTTCGTGTTGGATGGCCAACCGAAGGAACTTTCTGCCTCCCTATAATTGCTAGGGTGAAATCAAAGATTTTTCTACCGGGTCGCGAGGGACACCCGGATCAGATTCCCTATATTCTTGTATGATGGAATTTAGTGGAAAATCCACCCCCTTTGTTGGCCCCCTTCCTATCCTCGGGAATGTGTAAGGTCCTTGCCATGCGGCCTGCAGATCCCCCAAAATCAAGGACACCAGCCACGCCCTTGTATCCCATATTGCCCAATAGTCAGGACCTACGATCCCTAGACCCTCCACCCTATCATCCCCCTCCCCTCATACCCCAGGCCCTGCCCACAGCAGCCGCCCCGCCAGTCGCCCCACTAGTTGCCCCCCTAGGGGAACTGGGAGGATGGGAAGCGGCAGCTGTGCCGGGACCAGGAGGATGGGAGGCAGCAGCTGCGCCAGGCCCCATTGAAAACGAAACCAACCGCGAGGGGCCAGCTGGCCGAACCCGTGGGCGCACCCAGCATGAGCCAAATCCTCGCCTCCCTGACTCCACTGTGGCCCTACCCCTGCGGGAAATAGGACCCCTCGATGAAACAGGCAACCCCCAACTCCAGTATTGGCCCTTTTCCACCAGTGACCTTCACAACTGGAAAACACAGAACGCTCGATTCTCTGATAACCCTAAAGACCTAACAGCTCTTTTAGACAGTATCATGTTCACCCACCAGCCCACCTGGGACGACTGTCAGCAGCTCCTCCACATCCTGTTCACTACAGAGGAGCAAGAGAGGATCCAATTAGAAGCAAGAAAGCTGGTTCCCGGAGACGATGGTCCGCCGACATCTAACACTGACCTCATTAATGCGGCTTTCCCCCTAACCAGACCTCCACAGGACGAATGGGACTACAACACTGCAGAAGGTAGGGGAAGGCTACTCATTTATCACCAGACTCTGATGGCGGGTCTCCAGGCTGCAGCTTGCAAGCCCAACAATTTGGCTAAGGTATATTTGGTCATACAGGGAAAGGCAGAGAGTCCAGCTGCTTACTTAGAGAGATTAATGGAAGCCTTTAGGCAGTTTACCCCCATGGATCCAGAAGTTCCTGAGAACCAGGCTGCTGTCGTTTTGTCCTTTGTAAATCAAGCAGCTCCTGACATTAAGAAAAAACTCCAAAGGCTAGAGGATTTAGAAGGTAAACAGATCCAGGATCTGCTCCGTATAGCACAAGTATAGCACAACGGGTCTACAACAACAGGGACACCCCAGAAGACAGACAGATCAAGGCCACAGAGAAAATGACTAAAGTCCTGGCCGCTACAGTCCAGAAAGAACAGCCACCCCCAGAAGGCACTCAAACAACACGCCCTCCCAGGCGGCACTTAGATAAAGATCAATGCGCCTATTGTAAAGAAAAAGGCCATTGGATACGAGAATGCCCCAAGAAGAAACAACCCCGCCCCAGCCAAGGACAATGGCAGCCTAAAATAGCCCCCATACTGTTTACCCAAGATACAGAATAGGGAGGACGGGGTTCGGATCCCCTCCCCAAACCTAGGGTAACATTGCAAGTGGAGGGGACCCTGGTCCAGTTCCTAGTTGATACCGGGGCACAGCACTCAGTTCTGGTCAAGCCACATGGAAGAGTATCTGAAAAATCATACAAGGGGCCACTGGAATAAAGAAGTACCCCTGGACAACTCAGAGGACTGTGGACTTAGGAACTGGAAAGGTAACCCACTCCTTCCTGGTCATTCCCGACAGCCCCTGCCCCCTATTGGGGAGGGATTTCCTTACCAAAATTGGGGCCCAAATTCATTTCCAACTGGGGGGACCCACAGTGACTGACTTCCACAACCAACCCATATCTGTACTCACTGTGAAACTAGAAGATGAATATAGGCTCCATCAGGAACCCACTCCTCTGGATCAGGGCATCGAGCCCTGGCTTCAACGCTTCCCAGACACGTGGGCAGAAACGGGTGGTATGGGGCTAGCAAAACATCGCCCAGCCCTATTTATAGAGGTCAAGCCCGGGACGGACCCCATCCGCGTGCGCCAATACCCCATGCCCACGGAAGCCAAAAATGGCCTCACACCGCATATCCGCTGCCTCCTTGACTTCGGGGTCCTACACACCTGCCACTCAGCATGGAATACCCCCCTGCTGCCCGTGTGCAAACCTAACAGCGGGGAATACAGACCAGTGCAGGACCTGAGAGAAGTCAATAAGTGGGTGATGGACATACATCCAACCGTTCCTAACCCCTATACTCTCTTGAGCGCCCTCAGCCCAGAAAAACAATGGTATACTGTTCTGGATCTAAAAGATGCTTTTTTCAGCCTACCACTAGCGCCTAAAAGTCAAGAGCTATTTGCATTCGAGTGGACAGATCCAGACAGGGGCATAAATGGCCAGCTCACTTGGACCAGACTGCCACAAGGATTCAAAAACTCTCCTGCCCTGTTCGACGAGGCTCTACACGAAGATTTAAGTGAGTACAGACCACAACACCCTAATATAACTCTCCTACAGTATGTTGACGATCTCTTAATAGCTGCCGAGACGCCCGAAGCCTGCATCCAGGGAACCGAAGGTCTCCTGTGAACTCTGGGAACCTTAGGCTACGGCGCCTCAGCAAAGAAGGCTCAGATCTGCAAGTCAGAGGGTCATCTTCACCCCCCCCAATGGCCCTGAACCCAGCATCACTGCTGCCAGACCCAGACATGGGAACCCCACTTCATGACTGCGCCGACATACTGGCTCAAGTTTATGGGGTCCGGGAGGACTTGCAAGACCAACCATTATCGGATGCAGACGCCATCTGGTTTACCGACGGAAGCAGCTTCATTCACCAAGGACAAAGGTATGTGGGGGTGGCTGTAACTTCAGAAACCAAGGTGGTTTGGGCAGAAGCCCTACCCCCCAGAACCTCGGCCCAGAAGGCTGAACTAATAGCCTTAACCCAGGCCCTAAAATTAGGAAGAGACCGCAAGCTAACCGTGTACATTGATAGCCGATATGCCTTTGCCACTGCTCATGTACATGGGGCGATATACAGAGAATGGGGGCTCCTCACAGCCGAAGGGAAAGACATCAAAAATAAAGAAGAGATTCTAGCCCTGTTTGAGCAGCCCTATGGGAACCCAAAAAGCTAGCGATTGTGCATTGCCCAGGACACCAGAAGACAACCAATCCAGTTTCCCGGGGCAACAATTTGGCTGATCAGACTGCAAAAAACATTGCTTGGCCCCCTGCGCAATTACTGACCCTACAGCTGCCAGACCCTGGACCCCGGGAATTGCCCCCCAGCCCTGAGTATTCAGAAAGTGACATTCAATGGATGAGTAAACTTCCTATGACCCGAATCAAAGATGGCTGGTGGAAAGACTCCAAAAGCAGCATTATACTCCCAGATAAACTAGGATGGCAAGTTCTAGAGCAGATCCATCGCAGCACCCACTTAGGTTCCCAGCGAATGTTGGACTTACTGAGACAGACTGGACTAAAAATCAGAAATGTCTCTGATAAGGTCGATCAAGTAGTCACTAAATGTACAGTGTGCCAACTCAACAATGCGAGTAGCAATCCTCAGACAACAGGGGTAAGGCAAAGAAGGAGCAGACTGGGGACCTATTGGGAAGTAGATTTCACTGAGGTAAAACCAGGAAAATATGGATATAAGTATTTGCTAGTTTTTGTAGATACCTTTTCAGGATGGACTGAAGCCTTTCCAACCAAGAATGAAATGGCGCAGATTGTAGCCAAAAAGATCCTAGAAGAAATCCTGCCCAGGTATGGTTTTCCAGTAATGATAGGGTCAGACAATGGACCTGCATTCGTCTCTAAGGTAAGTCAGGGACTGGCTTCCATACTTGGGGCTGATTGGAAATTACATTGTGCATACCGACCCCAAAGCTCAGGACAGGTAGAGAGAATGAACAGAATATTAAAGGAGACCCTAACCAAATTGACCATGGAGACTGGCGCTAATTGGGTGGTCCTTCTCCCCTATGCTCTGTTCAGGGTGTGTAATACCCCATACAGACTGGGACTCATGCCCTATGAAATAATACATGGTAGACCACCCCCCATCATCCCTAACCTAAAAGATAACCTTGTCAAAGCTGAGAACGATAATAGTCTTGAATTCTTGTTCTCCCTACAAGCCTTGCAGAGGGTCCATGAAGATGTATGGCCCAAATTAAAGGAACTCTATGAGACTGGACCCCTGCCTATTCCACATCAATTCCGGCCAGGGGATTGGGTCCTCGTCAAACGTCGTTGGCAGGGAACTCTGGAGCCCAGGTGGAAAGGACCCTTCCAGGTCATCCTGACAATGCCCACTGCCATCAAAGTAGACAGAATCACCACCTGGATCCATTTCGCCCACGCCAAACCAGTGGACCCGTTCTCAGACCTCATCGGACCTTCAAAGACAACCTGGACTGTTGATCAGACTAAGGACAATCCTTTAAAATTGACCCTACGCCACCAACGGACTGAGCCGTAACTATGGTACTTGCCCTCCTCTTGATTGTTCTGCAAATTCTGTCTGTAAATCCAAACCCCCACACCCCCTATAATTTGACATGGGAAATTACTAACTTAGAGACTCATGAAATCTACAACAAAACCCTAGGAACTGCCCCATTAAATACCTGGTGGCCAGATTTATATTTTAATTTAGAAAAAGTTAGTCCATTAGAAGAAATGGAAGGAGGTAAATGGAGGCAACTGCAAAGGAGGGTATCAATAAGTAGAAATGGATTTTATGCATGTCCGGGATTTAGGACGGGGCGATGAGGCGCACATGTGGAGGGTTTGAAACCCTCTATTGCGCAGCCTGGAGTTGGGTCACCTCCAATGATGGAGAATGGAAGTGGGAAGTAAAACCCCAATTTATTGAAATGTCCTATGTCCGACCATGTACCTGCACCAGGTATGATGAAAACTGTAACCTTATTCATGTAAGATTTACAGAGGAAGGAAAAAGGACAGGCGATGGGTCTCAGGACTCACTTGGGGACTCTACTTATATAAATATCCCCTCTTTGGGACTGCCATTCAAATAAAATTAAAAGTCTCCCCTCTTGTACAACCAGTGGGGCCAAATCAGGTATTGGAGAAAAAAAAAAAAAAGATAAGCTTATCCCCGGGCAGATTTCCACTACTCCCTCCAGCTAGACCCCCATCCTTACCCCAGGAGTAAAAGCACAAGCTGTCCAAGAAAATCAGAACCCAGAAGGCATAGACTCCCTATGGAAATTGCTAACAGCAGCGTATGAGGCCTTAAACCGATCGGACCCTGAGGCAACAAGGGCCTGCTGGCCATGTTATGATATAAAACCCCCCTTCTACGAAGCCATAGGTCTAGCTGCCCCTTTTTCACAATCAGGAGAAGAGTCGCCAGCAGCTTGCAAGTGGAATCGAAAGGGCCCCGGCCTCACACTGCAAGTGGTCACTGGCAATGGGACTTGTATAGGAAAGGTCCCCTCTAGCCATATCCAGCTCTGTGCCCTGACTAATTACTCTATAGATGAATCTAAATGGATAATTCCAGCTCCTGACAGTTGGTGGATTTGTTCTAAGACAGGGCTCACCCCATGTGTTAGCAGAAATGTTTTTAATTCGTCAACTGAATATTGTATCATGGTATTAGTATTTCCAAAGGTTATTTACCACCGAGAAAATGTTGTTTATGATCTGTGGACAGAAGGGACAGAAGCAAGAGAGTCAATTAGAACAAAACGGGAACCCTTTACGGCCATAACCTTGGCCACTTATTTGGCCTCGGTACCATAGGGGCAGGAACAGGTATCTCATCACTAGCCATCCAGCACCAGGGGTTCAATAGCCTAAGGGCAGCCATTGATGAGGATATAGCCAGACTTGAGGACTCAATCTCGCACCTCGAAAAATCTCTGACCTCCCTTTCTGAAGTGGTCCTACAGAACCAAAGGGGACTAGATCTAGTCTTCCTCCAACAGGGAGGTTTATGTGCAGCCTTAAGAGAAGAATGTTTTTATGCTGACCACACCGGAGTAGTCCGAGAGTCCATGGCTAAAGTTAGAGAAGGCCTGGCCAAACGGAAGCATGAATGAGAACAACAACAAGGCTGGTTTGAAGCTTGGTTCAATCAGTCCCCATGGCTAGCCACCCTGCTTTCTGCTCTAGCTGGGCCCCTTATACTCCTCCTTCTCCTCCTCACCTTCGTGCCTTATATTATTAATAAACTAGTTGCCTGTATCAAAGACCGACTTAACACAATCCAACTGATGGTCCTTAGGTCCCAATACCAACCTATCATGACCGAAACATTTGAGTCAGACACATAAGATCCAAGATTGGCTCTTAAGGCACCAAAGAAAGGGGGGAATGAGAGACTAAGAGAAAAATTACCAGGTGTACTCACAACTGCAAAGAAAAGACCTCCCCCCCTCCCCCCACCGTTCCCGGAACCAGCCAGGGCGTGCCCGGTTGTGGTCTGACCTAAAGGCGGGAACCAATCAAGTTCTGCTGAGTGGTTTGAAAAAAAGGCGGGAACCAATCAAGTTCTGCTGAGTGTTCAAATTTAAATGTCAACCAATAACAGCTCTGTAACCACACAAAAAAATCCCTAACTTGTTTGTGCCTGTCTATAAAAGAAGCTGTAAGATCCTTGCTCGGGACCTCTTAGCATCACCGGTAACAAGTGCGCAGAGGTCCGGGTTCGAACCTGCAATAAACGACCCTTGCCGCTTGGCTTTGACTCTGGACTCTGGTGGTTTGTTCTTGGGGGTCTTTCGAATTTGGGCATATCAGCACTATGCCTCTGGATCTTCTGCTCCAAAACACAATAACTCTGGCTTAAGCATTTGAACAAACGTTAGACATATCCCAACCAAGGATCATTCTACAAAATACATTCTACAAACGTACCCTCAAAACTTTGCAGATTATGAAATATATGGAAAAATCTAAAAATTGTCATGGCCAAGTGGAGCCTAAGGAGACAGGATGACTGTAATGTGCCAGGTGGGATGAGCCTGGGCTAGGAGAGTTTAAAACCGAAGCAATCTGAATACAAATATAAACTTTACTTCATACTACCATATCTCTTTGATACATTGATTGTGATCATGTACCAACCATTATGACATCAATAGTGAGAAAACAGTCTGATGTATGTGGATACTCAGTATTATCTTCCCAATTTTTTTTGGTAACTAGAAACCCATCATGAAAGAAAAGATTATTAGTAACCATGGTTTTTCAACACATAAGATTATATAACTAGTTCCAGTATTAGTTACTAGTGATGGACATGTACCTACTCTTGTTGTTCTTACTATTGTTTAATTTAAATAATAGCATTCATGGTACAGAAAACTGAATGCATGATAAACACTTCATAGAAACATCTACTTTACATATTTTAAGATAATAACGTATGTATATACCACTCTATTATGTGGTATGTAAATTAAGTGTTTTTCTGATCTTGAACGAGCATGTCATTGAATGGCTTTCCATAAAGGTGGTTATGCTAGATAATGAATGATTCTCAGATTTTACAGGATGTATGTCACATCATGCCTGAACATTGTCAAAAATAAAAACAGACACGCGGCCAGATGAAGCATTGTGACTGGCTCACTTATTGTAAAGAACCCTTGCTTTAATATTCTCACACATATTTTTAGCAGGAATACAAGAGAATCAAATATTTCCAAATCAAAGAGCTATTCAAAGACTGGAAGAACGATAGGGAGTTCAAAGGGTTTCAGAAGGATAAGATGTGACCATGAAGGGGGAGTCACAGGCAAGCAGCTTTCTCTGGTCCACACTGACATGTTTGCATGAGGATATGTGACTTGCCAAAGGGTAAGTCCCAGAAGTACCAGAGGGAAAGACAACGCTTTAGGGCGGGGTGACGTGGAAAGGGTGCTTCTGTGCCTAAGAGATGGGTCAGCAACCTGGCTGGGGGTCTCTGCGTCAAAGACTTCAAAAGGCCAGCAGTAACCTATACTCACAAAGATCTTAGTAACATAGATCAAAGTAACTTAGAGCCACAAAGATCTTAGAGCCACAGAGTCAATCCACACCTATGATTAGGAGATGGTCACAGTTTCACAGGATATGATCTTTGGGCTGGCAATAGATGGCTAAAATATTATTTAGGGCTATACATTTAATGAAAAAATGTATGTGTAAAAATTTGGGTTTGGAATGTTAAGAAAAATCACAGGCCCATCATGGAGTTACTTACGTTAAGGCCACATGTCACTAAACCTAATTTCATTCCTGCAGGAATGTAACCTTTAACCAGTCAGCAAAGAATTTCCTAGTCAGTGCTGGAAATTTAACTGATAGATCCCTGCCATTCCCCTCAGAGAGGCAGTCTTGCCTAAATAAGGTATTCCATGCCACTATTTTTTTTTAAGTTTATTCAAGTTAGAGACAAAGAGAGCACATGCAAGGGAGGGGCAAGACAACAGGGAAAGAGAGAATCCCACAACCAAGAGGTCATGATCTGAGCCAAGATCAAGAGTCAGACACTTAACCAAGCCATCCAGGCACCCCGAGAATGTGGAGTTTCAAAGGTTAGCAGTCTTGGCTGGGATACAGCCATGATGGCACTGGCCTACTCCTGAAGAGAAGGCAGCCAACAACTTGCAGGCAGATGGCATTGAAACAGTGATCTGTACAACGCCTGGTGCACACACTGGGGAGATTATACACTCATCGTGGAGAACATCCCTGAGAAGCAGTGTTCACAATGAGGGGACAAAGAGTTAGGACAGAAGAGCTGCCTGGCGCCATTTTCCTGCTCTGCACACCCCCCTTCCCAGCAAAAAAACACAGAGCCATCTGCTGGAAACAAGGCAATCCCCACACTGGGTGCCTAAGCTGCTTACACCAACCCCAACTTCCTGTGTTCTGGAGAGACTGGCCTAGGTCATTGAAGCTTGCCTCAGTCCCAATGGAGCTGGCCCATTCCCCAGAACACCAGTGGAAGCCCATGACCAGACCACCTCTCTTGACCAGACAGTTCTGCTTCACTTCTAGTGGCAATCGTTTCAAGTCTCATTTAACAAGCAGATCGGAGCAGACCTAGATAAGTCTCACCACATTCTGGCCAAGGACCATACATTGCTCATACAACTGGCTTGAAGGATAGTGCAGCCAGAACACAAAACAGTGCATGCAACACACACCACAGACAATCCGTGATGTGCCAGGCCCTGGACACTAGATGATCTCCTCTTCATAAAGCCATTCATCTCAGAGGCAGGTAACATAATGAGCTTTGGTAACAGAGAAGGCAAATACTCAACCAAAATGCCAAGACAAGAGGAATGCATCCCAAATGAAAGAACAAGATAAGGTCATGGCCAGAGAAATGGAAGGAACACTTCCAAACTCATTCTATGAGGCCAGCATGGCCTTGAGTCCAAACTGGACAAAGACCCCACCAGAAAGGAAAACTACAGACCAATTTCCCTGATGAACCTGGATGCAAAAATTCTCAACAAAAAGTAGCAAACCGGATCCAACAATACATAAAAAGGATTATTCAGGACAATGAGGTGGATTTTATTCCTGGGATGCACAATAGATTCAATATCTGCAAATCAACTGATGTGATACATCACATTGATAAAAGAAAGGATAACAACCACATGATCTCTCAATAGATGCAGAATAAACGTTTGACAAAATGCAGCAGCATCCTTTCGTGGTGAAAAAAAAAAAAACCTCATGAAAGGAGGGATAGAAGTATCATGCCTCAACATGAGACTATCCAGATATGAAAGTCCCACAGCTAATATCATCTTCAATCGCGAAAAACTGAGACCTTTCCCCCTAAGGTCAGGAACACGACAGGGATGTCCACTCTCAGCACTTTTATTCACCATACTGTTGGAAGTCCTAGCCTCAGCAATCAGACCTCAAAAAGAATACAAGGTGTCCAAGTTGGCAAGGAGGAATCAATCTTTCCCTGCTCACAGACACGATACTCTCCGTGGAAAATCCAACGACTCCACCAAAAAACTTCTAGGATTGATACAGGAATTCAGGAAAGTATCAGAATATAAAATCAATATGCAGAAGTTGATTGCATTTCTATACACCAGTAATGAATCAACAGAAAGAGAAATCAAGGAATTGATGTCATTTACAACTGCACTGAAAACCATAAAATACCCAGGGATAAACCCAACCAAAGAGGGAAAAGATCAGTACAGTTAAAACAATAGAGGGTCTCCTGGGTGGCTCAGTTGGTTAAGTGCGTTAAGAACGTCAGTTCTGGACATGATTCTGCATTTGTGGGATTGAGTCCCTCGACGGGATCTGTGCTGACAGCTCAGAGTCTGGAGCCTGCCTCAGAGTCTGTGTCTCCCTCTCTCTCTCTACCCCTCCCCTGGTCATGCGCTCTCGCTCGCTCACTCACTCTCTCTCAAAAATAAATAAACATTAAAAAAATTAAAAGAACAAACCATACAACGTCTATAAAAGAAGTTGAAGAAGACACAAAAAAATGAAAAAAAAAATCCCATGCACATGGATTAGAAGAACAAATATTGTTAAAATGTCAATACTACCCAAAGCAATCGACAAATTCAATGTAATTCCTATCAAAATAACACCAGCATTTTTCACAGAGCTAGAGACAACAATCCTAAAATTGTATGGAACCAGAAAAGACCCCAAAGAGCCAAAGTAATGTTGAAAAAGAAAAACAAAGATGGAGACATTCCAACTCTGGACTTTATGGTGCATTAGAAAGCCACAATCATCAAGACAGTATGGTATGGGCACAAAAACGGACACATAGATCAAAGGACCAGAATAGGGAACCCAGAAATGGAGCCTCAAACATATGGCTGAATAATCTTTCACAAAGCAGGAAAGAATATCCAAAGGAAAAAGAAGAGTCTCTTCAGCAAATGGTACTGGGAAAACTGGACAGTGAGAAGTATGAACCTGGACTATGTTTTTAAACTTCTCCCTCTCTCTCTCTCTCTCTCTCTCTCTCTCTCACACACACACACACACACACACACACACACACACCTCAAAATGGATGAAAGATCTAAATGTAAGACAGGAAACCATCAAAATCCTAGAGGAGAAAACAAGCAACCTACCTCTTTGATCCTGACCGCAACAACTTCTTGCTTGTCATTTCTCCAGAAGCAAGGGCAATAAAACCAAAATAAACTATTGGGACCTCAAGATAAAAAGCTTCTGCACAGCACAGGACACAATCAGCAAAACTAAAAGGCAAGTGAATGGAATGGGAGAAGATATTTGCAGGTGACATATCAGATAAAGGGTTAGTATCCAAAATCTATCAAGAACTTATCACACTCAACACCCAAAAACCAAATAATCCAGTGAAGAAATGGGCAAAAGACATGAAGAGACACTTTAACAAACAGGACATCCAGATTGGTCACACGTGAAAAGATGCTTAACCTCATTCCTCATAAGTGAAATACACATCAAAACCACAATGAGATATCCCCTCACGCCTATCAGAATGGCTAAAATTAACATCTCAGGAAACGACAGATGTTGGCAAGGATGCAAAGGGAAAGTTTTGCAATGCTGGTGGGAATGCAAAATGGTGTAGCCACTCTGGAAAATAGTATGGAGATTCGCTACAAAAACCAAAAATAGAACTGAACTAGGACCCAGCAATTGCACTACTAGGTATTTACACAAAGGATACACTAATGCTGACTCGAAGTGGCACATGAACTCCAATGTTTATAGCAGCATTATCAACAATAGCTACATTATGCAAAGAGGCCAAATGACCATTGACAGATGAATGGATAAAGAAGATGTTATATTCATACAATGGAATATTACACGGCGATCAAAAGGAGTGAAATCTTGCTATTTGCAACAACGTGGAGTGAACTGGACTTTATTATGATAAGCAAAATATGTCAGAGAAAGACACACATCATATTAAATTCCACAGATGAGAGAATTCATAACACTGAAGAACGTAGTGAAAGGAAAGCAAAAATAAGATACAAACAGAGATGGATTCAAACGATAAGACACCATTAAATAGAGGGAAGAAGCTCAGGGTTCCTGGAGGGTTACTGAATAGGGGTATGGGCTAAATGGGTGATGGGCATTAGAGACAGCACTTGGGATGAGTACTGGATATATTTTGTAATTGACGGATCACTAAATTCTAATCCTGAAACTGTATTCCACTATAAGGTAACTAACTTGGGGTTAAATTTTAAAAAAGAAGAAATATTAAAAATAAGTAAAGAAATATACTACCAGTCAAAAGAAAAGAATATATAAATCGGGCTCTTTTAGTGGAAATGAAAGACCAAAATTGTTACAGACAAGAAAGGATCAGAGAAAACATCAAGATACAATGGTAAAACAACTAGTAGGGCACTAAATATATACCTATCAATAATTACTCTAATGTAAATCGACTAAATGCTCCAATCAAAAGACATTGGATAGGGGGTCAGAATGGACAAAAAAAAAAAGAGACAGAGAGAGAAAGAAAAGAAACAAACAAACAACAACAACAAAAAAAAACAAGGCCTATCTAGGTGCTGCCTACAAAGCCTTATTTGGACTTAAGTCACCTGCAGATTTAAATTGAGGGAATGAAAAAACATTTATCATGCCAATAATATCAAAAGAAACCCAGTACCAATACTTATATCGGGCAAAAAAACTTTAAAATCGAGACTGTAGTTTGGTACCCTTTAGGTCAATACCTAGTAGTAAAATTGCATGCACCCAATATTTATAGCAGCTTTATCAACAGTAGCTAAATTATGGAGAAAGCCCAAGTATCCATCAAGTGATGAAGGTATAAAGAAGTTGTGGGGTCTGTGTATGTGTGTGTCTGTGTATTCATGTATATGCATGTGTGTATATATATGTATGTATATATATATATATATGTTCATACGTACATACATACATACATATGTATATACAATCTAAATATGTCTCAGCTTCAAAAAGAATGAAATCCTGCCATTTGCAACGATGTGGATGGATCTAGAATGTGTTATGCTAAGTGAAATATGTCAATCAGAGAAAGACAAATATATGATTTCACTCATGTGGAATTGAAGAAACAAAACAGATGAAAACATGGGAAGGGGGCAGGAAAAGAGAAGAGTGGTAACAAACCACATATGTTTCTTAATGATAGAGAAAAAAAAGTGAAGGTTCATGGAGGGAGATGGGTCAGCTCTGGGCTAGATGGGGGACCTGTATTAAGAAGAGCACTTGTTGTGATGAGCACTGGGTGTTGTATGTAAGGGATGAATCACTGAATTCTACTCACGAATCCGAGAATGCACTGTATGTCAACTAAGACTTAAATTTAAAAAATAAATAAAGCTGTAACAAGAGATGAAGACAAACACTATCTCATACTAAAGGGGACAACCAAACAAGAAGATCCAATGATTGTAAATTTTGATGCCCCCAACATGCAACCACCAAGTATATAAAACATTTAACAACAACCATAAAAGAACTCATTTATAATAATATAACGATAGTAGAGGACTTTAACACATCACTCACATCGATGGACAGAACCTGTAAACAGAAAATCAACAAGGAAACAATGGCTTTGAATGACACACTGGACCAGATGGGTTTAACAGATATATTCAGAACACTCCATACTAAAATGACAGAGTACACATTCTTTTCAAGTGCACATGGGGCGTTCTCCATAATTGATCACATTCTAGGTCACAAATCAGGCCTCAACAGGTACCCAAAGACAGAGATCAGACCAAGCATTTTTTCTGACCACAAAGCTAAGAAACTTGAAGTTAACCATGCACACACACACACACACACACACACACACACACACAGGGGCGGGAAAGGCCACAAATAAAGGGAGGTTAAATAACATGCTACCAAATGAATGGGTCAAACAGGAAATCAATGAGAAAATACACTGAAACAAATGAAAATGAAAATACACTGGTAAAAATATTTGGAATGCGGCAGAAGCAGTCTATGATGGAAGTATATAGCAGTACAAGCCTACCATAAAGAGCAAGAAAAATCCCAAACAATCCTAACTTATAACTAAAGGAATGAGAAGAACAGCCAAGGAAGGAAATAATAGAGATTAAGGCAGAAATAAGGAATATAGAAACCAAAAAGACACTAGACCAAATCAATGAAACCAAGCGCTGGTTCCCTGAAAACAGTAATCAACATGAAAACCTCCTAGGCATACTTTTCACAAAGAAGAAGGAAAGGACTCAAATAAATAAAATCACAAATAAGACAGGAGAAATAACAGTCAACACCACAAAAATACAGTTAGAAGATAATATTATGAAAAACTATATGCAACAAATTGGACACTCTGAGAAAAATGGAACAAATTCCTAGAAACACACAAACTACCAAAACTGAAATGGGAAGATACATAAAATCTGAAAACAGAAAGAAATTAAATCAGTAATAAAAAAAAAAAATCCCCCCCAACACAAGAGTTCAGGGCCAGATGGCTTCAGTAATGAATTCTACCATCCATTTAAGGAAGAGATAATACGTATTCTTCTTGAATTATTACAAAAAATAAAAAAAGAAGGAAAACTTACAAATTCATCTTATGAGGCCATCATTACCCTGATACCAAAACCAGATAAAGCCTCCACTAAAAAGGAAAACTGCCAGGCGCCTGTGTGGCTCGGTCGGCTTAGTGTCCAACTCTTAATTTCGGATTAGGACAGTATCTTACAGCGCATGGTTCGAGTCCCACGTTGGACCCTGTGCTGACAGTGTGGAGCATGACCAGGATTCTCTCTCTCCCTGTCTCTCTGCCCCTCCCTCACTTTTATGTACTCTATGTCTCTAAGTAAATAAATATTTTAAATGTTAAAAATTTTTAAATAAAACTACAGACCAATACCGCGATGCGTATGTATGCATAAATTCACATCAAAATACCTTCAAATTAAAGTCAACAATACATTAATATAATCATTTACGGGGCGCCTGGGTGGCGCAGTCAGTTAAGCGTCCGACTTCAGCCAGGTCACGATCTCGCGGTCCGGGAGTTCGAGCCCCCGTCAGGCTCTGGGCTGATGGCTCAGAGCCTGGAGCCTGTTTCCGAATCTGTGTCTCCCTCTCTCTCTGCCCCTCCCCCGTTCATGCTCTGTCTCTCTCTGTCCCAAAAATAAATAAACATTGAAAAAAAAATAATATAATCATTTACCATAATCAAGTGGGATATATTCCTGGGCTGCAAGCGTGGTTCCACATTCACAGATCAATCAACATGATGCACCACAGTAATAGAAGAAAGGATAAGAACAATATGATGCTTTCAAGACATGCAGGAAAACGATTTGACAAAATGTCACATCCATTCACGATAAAACCCCCTAGCAAGTAGATTGGGACTCAACCTACCTGCACATAATAAAGGTCATCTATGAAAAACCCACAGCTCATCTCATCCTCAATGGGGAAAAATTGAAAGTTTTTCCTCCAAAGTCAGGGACAAGACAGGGATGATCCCTCTCACCACTGTTATTCCACATAGTACTAGAAGTCCTAGCCACAGTAATCAGACAACAAAAAGAAATAAGAGGCATCCAAATTGGCAAGGAAGAAATAGAACTTTCACTATTTGGAACTGACATGATGCTTTCTATAAAAAAACATGAAAGACTCCCCCAAAAATTGTTAGAATTGATATATGAATTCGACAAATCAAAATATACAGAAATCAATGTACATAAATCTATTGCATTTCTGTAGACAAATAATGAATTAACAGAAAGAGAAAGTAAGGGATCAATCCCATTGACAGGTGCACCAAATACCCCAAGATACCTGGAATAAACCTAACCAAAGAGGTAAAAGATCTGTACTCTAAAGGCTATGAAACACTGATGAAAGAAATGGAAGAGGACACAAAGAAAAGGAAATACATTTCATGTTCACGGATAGGAAGAACAAAATACTGTTAAAAGGTCTACACTCCACAAAACAATCTACACATGTAATGAAATCCCTATCACACAAACAAAACATTTGTCACAGAACTAGAACAGCCAAAAGAAATTGAAGACCAAAACTAAAGCTGGAGACATCACGCTTCTAGACTTTAGGTTATATTACAAAGCTGTACTGAACAGAACAGTATGGTACTGGCAACCAACAACAACAAAAAACACAGACGCAGAGATCAATAGAATGGAAACCCAGACATGAACTCACACATATATGGTCAATTAATTCTCAACAAAGCAGGAAAGGATATCCAATGGGGAAAAAAAGATACTCTTGGGACACATGTGTGGCTCCAAAGCGTGTGATTGTGGATTCAGCTCAGATCATGATCTCAGGGCAGTGCAGAGCATGCGTGGGATTCTCCCTCTCCATTTCTCTCTGCCCCTCTTCTGCATGTCTCTCTCTCTCTCAAAAATAAATACATAAACTTTAAAAAAAGTCTCCTCAACATATGGTTTTGGAAAAACTAGACAGCAACCTGCAAAACAAAACAAAAACACAAACGGACCACTTTCTTACAACATACACAAAAATAAATCCAACATGAATAAAGAACTATGTGTGAAACCTGAAACCATAAAAATCCCAGAGGATACCTAACACAGGCAGTATCTTATTTGACATTGGCTGTACAAACATCTTTGTAGATATATCTCCTGAGGTAAGGGAAACACAAGCAAAAATAATGGGACTTCATAAAAATAAAAAGCTTCTGTCACAAAGGAAATAATCAACAAAACTAAAACACCTACAGAATAATTTGTAAACGACATCTGATAAAGGGTTACTGTCCAAAATATATAAAGTTATACAGCACCCAAAAAATGAGAAATCCAATTAAAAATGGGCAGATGACATGAATGGACATTTTCCCAAAGAAGACATAAACATAGCCAAGAGACACATGAAAAGATGCTCAGCATTACTCATCTTCAGGGAAATACAATTCAAAAGTACAATGAGATAACACGTCACATCTGTGAGAATGACTAAAATCAATGAATGATGAAACAGCAGGTGTTGGCAAGGATGTGGGGAAAGAGAAACCCTCTTGCATTGTGGGAAGGAATGCAAACTGGTGCAGCCACTCTGGAAAACATCATGGAGATTCGTCAAAAAAAAAAAAATGGAAATAGAACTATGTTACGATCCAGCAATTTCACTACGAGGTATTTACAGAAAGAATACAAAAATAATTCTTCAAAGGGATACATGCACCATGATGTTTACAGCAGCGTTTTCTACAACAACCAAATTATGGAAACTGACCAAGCATCCATCAACTGATGAATAAACTGAGATGTAGTATATGGAATGTAATATTATTTAGCCATAAAAACATGAAATCTTGTCATTTTCCACGAGGTGGATGGAGTGAGAGAATGTTATGCTGGGTGAAATAAGCCTGTCAGAGAAACACAAATACCAGATGATTTCACTAACACATGGAAATGAAAACAAAACAAAGTGGGGGCGGGGGGGGAAGGAGACAGTGACAAACAGACTCTTAACTAGAAAACAAACTGAGGGGTTCCACAGTGAGGTGGGGGAATGGGTGAAACAGCTGCTGGGGATTAAGAAGTGCACCTGGGATGAGCACCAGGTGACGTGTGGAAGTGTTGCTCTATATTGTACACCTGAAACTAATATTACACTGTATGTTTACTAAGTGCAATTTAAAGTAAAAGATAACATAAGGTTAAGACACCTACCTACCAGGTTTTCTGTAGTTTTCAATCACTTCATTAGGTTGGAAAAATAACCATAAATTTTAAAAAAGCATGTATGATGCGGGGGACAGTTTGTGCCCTTACCTCGGTCTCTGGTTCCAGCAGGACTCGGAAAGTGGGTCCCAGCTCATTCTTCTAGAAGGTCCTGAGACGAACATTTCGTGTATTCACGTCCTAATGGAATGCAGCTCCCGTTCTTCTGAATTTCTGTCAGGGTTTCTTCCTGGAAACAAGCCTGAATCTGGAACAAACCATCGACTTCATCTATGAGGTGATGTCGTGGGACCCCGCAATCCACTAGTCCTTTAATAAAATACGTCCGGGAAGTGGAGGAATGAAACACGGGAACAGCCCAGAAAATGCAAGGGCCTGTGCTGCTTAGCAACCAGCTTGCCCAGGGAAGCCACCCAGGGCCCCCTCCTCAGCACTCAGTACAACAAGGCAGCTTCTCTCTGGCGACTCAGGAGATGCCAAGTTGCTGCAAAGCTCCCAAGGTCTCCCCTGGGGCGGGCGGCAAAACCCGCTGGAAACGCAGCTCTGCTCTCTGTCCTGAGACAGCGGTAGAGGCCCTGTGTCCTCTGGGAGCAACAGCAGCCCTTCCTGCTCTGGGTCAGAAAAGCCGATGGTGCGCCCTCTGCTGGCCATCACTGCCTAGGCAGAGGAGCCCGCCCCTCCAGGTCTGTGGTGCTTGAGCTCTCTCTGCTGGCTACCATGGGAATTCCTGCAATGTTGAAGGCCCTGGTCGCTCAGCTGAGGGACTGAAGGTGCTCTGGGCAACTCCGCCTGTTCTCCACATGGGAAGGGTCTTAGTGACAGGGCCTGGGACACAAAGAAATCTTTTCCTTCTCCTTTTTTTTGAGTGAAGAATGAAAACCGAATTTATTAACATAATGACATCATTTGTAATGTTTTAAGCAATGTCCACAGAAAAATAGACCGCCAATTTACACATGCTGAGCAAGTAATTGTGTTTACCACCAGAGTATTTAGGTTAGATAAAGAATTGACACCTTTGAGAGAGAGATAACTGCTTCCAGCTATGGAACGAATGAGTCCTAGGGATACAAGAGACAGCCAATGGAATAGAGTCAATCCTGTAATAATATTGTTGCATGCTTTCACAGGATAGCTACACTTGTGCTGAAGTACAACATAATTTATAGACATATGGAATGACTACAATGTATGCCTAAAACTAATACAAACAAATGTGTGAAGAATATTTCAATTAAAAGTCGACATCCTTTATGCTATCTTTAATTTCTCTTTTTTTGCCAATGAACTATCATTCCTGGGGCGCTTGGGTGGCTTAGTCAGTTAAGCATCCGACTTCCCCTCAGGTCATGATCTTGCAGTCCATGAGATTGAGCCCTGCATCAGGTTCTGTCCTGACAGCTCAGAGCCTGGAGCTTGCCCCAGATTCCGTGTCTCCTGCTCTCTCCCCCTCCCTCCCTCAGGCTCTCTCCAAAAAAGAAAAACAGAAACATTATAAATTAAAAAATCATTCCTAATTTAGAATCTGTGAAATTCCATTTATACTAGATTCTCTAACATCACCATCTTGATGTAGAGAGCTTATCTGAATAGTCACTAATAATATCTTTGATGACACATATGTGACAGGGTCAGAATGCAACTTACAGGGAGCTACACATCTGTTATGAATTTACTGTATGTATCCTTGGCTAATATTTCCAATGAAATGTGCTTTAGTGATACAGATGTATGAAATAATGTCCATCAGTCATATAGGTCAAATTCCTATAGGACCATTCATTATGCCTTCAATTACTAATTGCCATCTCTTCAAAATTAAAAGAAAGCTGGGACAAGAAAATGTCTTTGAATTTGATGTAAGACAAGACTATGGTGTTTTAAAAGGTTCACCTACCATCTGGCATCCTCAGTTTGGCAGTGGACAGGAGGATAAAAACCCACGATCTTGATGCACACCACTAGCTCCAGAGGGAGAATATGGACCTTCTTGTCAAATACTTTTTATCAATATCAGCAGTTCAACTCTGCCAGGTCCAGACTGCCGGATCTGGGGGCAACACAATGCCTGATGCCTGGGTTCAGAACATGAGGAAGACCAGCTGGTAGGGAGCTGCGGGGAAATCCAACAGGGCCTGGGGAAGTGAGGGAGATGGGTCCGGGTTCCCTCCCCACAGGGCGGCTCTAGTGTTTACCTGCCAAAGAGCAGCACACTCTCCCTCAAGACATCCCTCTCCATGACAGAACATGAGGCTGTGCCCCCACAATTCCAGGAGAAATGAGGGATACCCATCTTTTCAAATGCAATAGCCTCTGCAAAGCTTGGCCCCAGGGATGTTGGAGTCTTGGAGTCACACAACACTGATGCCCATGATACCTGCCATTTCTGCCCCAGCACTCAGAGACACTTCATACATCCCCTCTCCCCTGGCCCATCTCACCCCATCCACATTCCTGGACCAGGTCTCTACTTTCTCCTTGTACTTCCTCTTTGTCTCTTTTCTCTCTAACCACATCTCTCTCTATTTCTTCCTTTCACTCTCTAGGACTTGCCCAATTCCCCTATCACAAATTCAATGTCTCTCTCCCTGCCTGTCTCTTTCTCCACCTCTCCCCAGGCTTCAGGATATCTGCTCTGTGCATGCAGCCCTGTCCAGGAGCACAGGGCACTCCTGTCTCTCCCTCTCTCATGTCTTGTTTTGTCCCAGGCCCTGATCACAATGGAGGAGAATCCCCTGTACAGCAGCTGCTCATGTTGACATTTGCTAGAGCAATGCTGGCAGCATGTGGACAGCCAGACATTTACCCTTGGTGGCTAATCCATGACCCAAAAGCTTCTGGAGGGCTGGCTGCTTCCCTAAGCTGGGAGAAAAAAGGGGCTTACAGAGGTTCAGTGTCCCTGGGGCAAAGTGGATTGGCTTGGCCGATGTAGAAGGAGCCATATGCTTACACCACAACTCTCCTGGGTGGTGTCCAAGGAACCTATCTCAGACCATGGAGCTCTGCCCTCCCATTCCTCAATAAGGCAACAGGGGAAGCTTTGTGGGACATCATGTGGGACTCACCACAAAAGCTGCGCCATTTGCCCCCTTGAGGCCACCTAGATTGGTGCTATTGGGGGAAGCTGGTAAGGTGCACAAGGGCACAAGAGCTGAGTTAATGCAGGGCCTCCTTACCGTCTCCTGAATCCATTCCTCACCATCGGAAGAGACCCTTTCCTGGAGACAGATACCTGCCCTCCTCATCAGCACAAACCCCACCAACTAGCACGCACACCGTGTGCTCATGAGTATCTATCTACAGATATAACAACCATCACCAGATCTCCCTAAAGGATGTATCCAACTCCTCAGATGGAACTATAGGTCCCTTCCAGGCATTACAACCCCAAAGAATGATCTGTCTTCTTCCACCAATCCTGTACATACTATGTGTTGGCTAACTGTGTATACAGGAACCCCAAAGTGTACACTTGATGGGGAATGAGTGTTGATTTTCCTGGAAGCTGACGCTGACACAGAAACACAACTGTGACAAGTGTATTAGGGGACATTAGGAAGGACAAAGTGGAGTGGACAGGGTGGGCAGGGAAAGCATTCAGACCAAGGGGCAGATTAGACACCATCTCTAAATATATAATAACCATAGCTGGTTTGTAATGGTTCAGTGTCCTCTCCAAATTTCAAACGGATTGTCCTCTACGTCAAAGTGATTTTGACTTATTGCAAAGGGATCTTCTGTTCTCCTCTATGCATTTTGTCTTCTACAATACATCTGTGGCCTTGGATGAGCACATATTTGTGTGGCTGCATTTGTATGTCTACCTCAGATCTTAGATGTAGATGCCTGAATATACACATTCTCATACTTATCTTTTCCTTCTTTGTAAAGTAGGACCTGAATTTTAATAGAAAAACACAGGGGTCTTTGTTGTATCTTTGGAAACAGGAATTGCCAATCTCCCAACCTCAGGCATTATACCCTTAGTTTCATGAAACTGAATGAACATCTGTTGATGATCTTCTGTGTGCAGATACATTCATTTCCACCCTGAGAAGGGTGAATGCCCACTCATCCCATACATTTTACAAATTCCTTATGTGCTTAACCACCTCTTCATCGCACTGACCTCAGAGACCAACATTGTTCCTGCTTCTCAGATTACAATGCTGAGGCTCTGAGATGGCCCCACTGAGAGCTGGCATTAGGGCTGAGACAGCAGGATCACAGGCAGTGCCTCTGGAAATTGTGAGGGAAGTTTCAGAGATGTACACCTTCATGCAGGGTCATGACAGTAGGTTCAGGGGTGCGGTGACAAGATTCCAGCAGGGGCGTTTCCTGGTCAACCCTGATTTCCCTGCTAAGAGTCTGATTCAGGCTGAAGGCCAAGGAAGCCACACAGCTAATCTACAACCTTTCATCACATTTAGTCTCACAGAGGCACACAAACTTAGGCAGACAAGCATCCCATAAGAACCAAGGAAAACTACAAATCTCCAGGGCATTCTTTCACAAGGATCCAGAATCTTCAGGAGAACCTCCAAGAGAAACAACAGTCTTTATTTAGATAATGAACTGGGTGCACTTTGGCCACAATGACATTTCAGAGATGATACCTGCATGGACTATCCTTGAACCCATACAGCAGCTCTGTGTGGATGCCACTCTGCGCTCACTATCCCTGCCCAGGTTGTGGGCCCTGCCACAAATGGCCTCCAACTCCATCTCACTGAGTCCAACACCCTCCTCTCTGTACCATCTCAGCTCTCCCTTCTCATGCACAGTCTCCAATTCATTTCCATGAGTTTCATGTCTCCGTCTCTTGTACTTGAGGACCCATTACTGGAGCTGCCATTATTGTAGACCAGAAGCTCCATGTAATTTAACGCACGTGACTCTCTCCCCATTAGGACAGTTGAAGCCCCTGATGGTAAGGGTTTGCCTCATCTCTCACAGAGCCAGGGACATGGACTGTGTGCTGGGCACATCTGCAGAACTGATATGCCTGCTTTTCTATTAAAAGACTCTTTCCTTCTCCACAAATGATATATGCAGCCCAGCTCAGTAATGGAAATGACACAGCCCAACATATGTATGTCCTGAGAAACTTGAGGAATCTTAACAGTGTCCTCATCCAGCAGCACCCTTGCATTACAAAGCGTGTGAGGCCATCTACATCTTCTCAAAGACTCAACAACACAAAAGCTGAACGTGCTGAACATGTCAACTCATACAGCTCAGTTTATCTCACAAATAGTCGAGGTGGAGGTGATGGGTACTGTCCCACCATCAAGGAGCTGGAGGCAGCCCATAGAGCCCATGAACAGTGATAAATTGTATCTGTGCAGGGTGGACCTGGGAAAGAAGGAGGTCCTCTTGCATCCATAGGGACCTACAGAAGTGACAGGTGTGTTGGTATGACAGACAGAAGCAGAACGCCCACAGGAGCTGAAACACAATGAAGCAGGTGTCAGCACCTGGCCCCTTGTTCATTCATGGGTTCTAGTAGAACAGAGCATCAGTGTCAGAAAACTCTACCCTTCCATGAGGTCCCACCTATATCCTGAAAGTACCAGATGCCACAAGGAAAAATGACTGTCACCACACATCACTGCCCATGTTTAAAAATGCAGAAAGCCAAGGAGTCCTGTTCTAGAAGATTGATGGCAGTAATGCCAGTCTAATAAAGGAAAGTATTCCAGAGAGGCAGGCATCTGTGTCCAGGATCTCTCTGGTGTCCTCTTCCACCAGATCTGCAGACTTTTTCTTTGCACATTGAGAACAGACAGAACATGAAGGAATGAAAGAAATGACCAGAACCACACAGAGATCCAGGGCCGCCCCAAGGCAAAGCTCTACCTGTGAT